>NC_134690.1:268108749-268408749 GCF_050947455.1 Rhinoderma darwinii
TTGTTCTGGTGCAGTATATATGTAATAAGCCTGGTCTAGTACTGTATCTATATTATGAGCTTGGTTCTGGCACCGCTTTGATGGATTCATCTTGAATCTGATGTTGTATATGTAGATTAAACATTTGTATTTTGGGGCTATGGCAAATAGCCAGGGGATTTGCTGAGGCGTGCTGCGCACACCACACTTCCCTCCACACTTGTTACAGTGCACAGCCTAACTAAATGACACATAATGGGTCAGTTTGGCATAATAACTGTGGTTACTGTGGGTAAGTAGCCATGCTTACGTAATTATATACATAGTGTGTCATTTCACTCAAAATTTTGGACAGGGAGCCACACAAGTTTGAAAAGTTTATAGGATATTACAGATATGTGCAAACATATTTATTTAGATTTTTAATTAATATACAGTGTATTTGAAATATTGTAATTGTTTTAATTCATTATTAGAGTAGAAATTATTTATTTTGCCCGCTACACTGCAAAAAATGTATGCCTGTCCCCCTCCAACTATGTCTTTGTCAGCCAAGCTGGAAACCTGTTGTTAAAAATTGGAATCCCACCCCTGTGTATAGGCATTACTTATGATAAGCAATGGGTTCCATTTATTTTGACTGAGAGGTGCAATCTGTTTACATAGGTTTCTGAGTATTTTCATCTAGACACAAGCTCTTAATATCAGACCAGAACCTGCTGTTCTGCTACATGTCGATAGTAATGCTGCTTCTTCTATTTACTATAAAAACACAGTACCAGGGCTTAGTAAACCCCTGGGAATGAGCCCTGGTTTTCAGGATTGGCGCCATAAATGTAACTTGCCATGCCACTGCAAAATTTACATATTTTTAAAAATCCTGCTTTCATAGCAACACAATAGGCATATTTAACCCCTTAACGCTCCATGACCTACTATTAGGTCATGCTAACTGTAGCGTTCGCGCTCAGTGACCTAATAGTAGGTCATGGAGTAAACACGGCGCCGTTCGCGCGGGGCGCGTTCATGAGCTGTGATAGCTGCTGTTTCCGACAGCAGACTATCACTGCTCAATGTGCCGGGACCGATCGCGGAGCTCCCCCGCCGATTAACCCCTCAGAAGCCGCGTTCAATAGCGATCGCGGCTTCTTAGGGGTTAATCCGCCATCGCCGGCCTGCTACACGATAGCGGCCGGCGATGGTGACTATGGCAACCGGACACCAAACAATGGCGTCCGGCTATGCCATAGACGGAAGCCTAGTGGGTCCTGACAACGTCAGGACCCACTATGCTTGCTGTCAGTGAGTAGCTGACAGTTCTAATACACTGCACTACGCATGTAGTGCAGTGTATTAGAATAGCGATCAGGGCCTCCTGCCCTCAAGTCCCCTAGTGGGACAAAGTAATAAAGTAAAAAAAAAGTTAAAAAAAGATGTGTAAAAATAAGAAAATAAAAGTTTTAAAAGTAATAAAAGTAAAAGTCCCACTTTTTCCCTTATCACTCCTTTATTATTAATAAAAATATATAAACAAACAAATAAACTATACATAATTGGTATCGCCGCGTCCGTAACGGCCTGAACTACAAAATTATTTTGTTATTTATCCCGCACGGTGAATGCCGTAAAAAAAAATATTAATAAACCGTACCACAATCACAATTGTTTGGTCACTTCACCTCCCAAAAAATGGAATAAAAAGAGATCAAAAAGTCGCATGTACCGAAAAATGGTATTGATTGAAACTACAGTTCGTTACGCAAAAAATAAGTCCTCGCACGGCTTTATTGATTGAAAAATAAAAACGTTATGGCTCTTAGAATAAGGTAACACAAAAAGTGAATGATTGTTTACAAAACGTATTTTATTGTGCAAACGCCATAAGACATAAAAAAAAACTATAAACATCTGGTATCGACGTGATCGTATCGCCCCGCAGAATAAAGTGAATATGTCATTTATAGCGCACGGTGAACGCTGTAAAAAAAAAAGTATACAAAAACAATAGTAGAATTGCTGTTTATTAGTCACCACGCCACCTAAAAATGGAATAAAAACTGATCAAAAAGCCGCATGCACCCCAAGAAAACTACAATGGATTCCTCAAGGGGTCTAGTTTCCAAATTGGGGTCACTTTTGGGGGGTTTCCAATGTTTTGGCACCACAAGACCTCTTCAAACCGGACATGGTGCCTAATAAAAAAGAGGGCTCAAAATCCGCTAGGTGCTCCTTTGCTTCGGAGGCCGGTGCTTCAGTCCATTACCGCCCGAGGGCCACATGTGGGATATTTCTCTAAACTGCAGAATCTGGGCAATAAATATTAAGTTGCGTTTCTCTGATAAATCCTTTTGTGTTATAAAAAAAATGGTATAAAAAGAGTAAATTTCACCTCTACTTTGCTCTAAATTTCTGTGAAACACCTAAAGGGTTCATAAACTTTCTAAATGCTGTTGTGAATACTTTGAGGGGTCTAGTTTCTAAAATGGGGTGTTTGATAGGGGTTTCTAATATATGGGCCCCTCAAAGCAACTTCAGAAATGAACTGGAACCTAAAAAAATAAATAAATGAGGCAATACTTCGCTTCTTACATTATACTGATAATGAGCCGTGCCCACCCCGAGATTACTCCAGTTTTGACCGTTTGTATAAACGGAGACCCCTATTAGACCGTTTCAGTGCCCGGTTTTCCCAAGCATACACCCCCGAGAATTGTTTTTCTATTGATGAGTCCCTGGTACATTTTAAAGGGAGGGTTCAATTCCGCCAGTACCTGCCAAGTAAGAGGGCAAGGTATGGCGTGAAGATGTATAAGCTGTGCGAGAGTGCATCAGGGTATACCTATAAATTTAGGATATATGAAGGAAAGGCCACCCCCAAACCAGACTGCATCCTGGACTACAATAGGTACATGGGAGGGATGGACTTGTCAAATCAAGTCCTGAAGCCCTACAGCGCCATGCGGTGTGGTATAAGAAGCTGGCCGGGCACATCATACAGATGGCTTTGTACAATGCGTACGTGCTACGTCGATGTGCAGGCCAGAGGGGAACTTTCCTGGAATTTCAAGATCTAATCTTTAGGGACCAGGAAGGGGTGGCACCCAGTACTTCTGGAAGCGGGGCCACACGCAGCATCGTACCAGGGCAACACTTTCCAGGAGAAGTTCCCCAAACCGGTGGAAAGGGAAAGAGTCAAAAGAGGTGCAGAGTCTGCTATAAGAGGGGGGATAAGGAAAGTCACAATATACCAATGTGACACGTGTCCCGAAAAACCAGGGCTCTGTATAAAAGATTGTTTTAAAATGTATCATACATCCCTTGATTTTTAATTTACCCTGATGCACTCCGCACAGCTTACCCCCCTCATCTTTCCCTTCTGAGCCCTGCCGTATGCCCAGGCAGCTGATAACAGCCACATGTAGGGTATTGCCGTACCCAGGAGAACCCACATTACAATTTAAGGGGTGTATATCTCCGGTTGCGCATGCTGGGCACAATATATTGGACACTGAAATGGCATATATATATATTAAATTGCAAATCTCACTCTGCACCATCTGCTGCGCATTATCTTTTACACAGTACCTGTGGGGTCAAAATGCTCACTACACCTCTAGATGAATGTCTTAAGGGGTGTAGTTTTTAAAATGGGGTCACTTCTCGGGGGTTTCAACTGTACTGGTACCTCAGGGGCTTCTGCATACATGACTTAGCACCAGAAAAGCTCCAGTAGGCCAAATGGTGGTCCTTTTCTTCTGAGCCCTCCCATGGGCCCAAACAGCAGTTTATCACCACAAATGGGGTATTGCCGCACTAAGGACAAATTGGGCAACAAAATGGGGTATGTTGTTCCTTGTGAAAATAAGAAATTTTGATCAAAAATGACATCTTATTGGAAAAAATATCATTTTTTTCATTTCACAGCCCAATTCAAATAGGTGCTGTGAAAAAACTGTGCGGTCAAAATGATAACAAAAACCATAAATGAATTCCTTGAGGGGTGTAGTTTCCAAAATGGGGTCACTTCTGGTGGGTTTCCATTGTTTTGATACCTCTGGGCCTCTGCAAATGCGACATGGCACCCGAAAACCAATCCAGCAAAATCTGGACTCCAACAAACACATAGCGCTCCTTTCCTTCTGAGCCCTCCCATGGGCCCAAACGGCAGTTTATCACCACAAATGGGGTATTGCCGCACTAAGGACAAATTGGGCAACAAAATGGGGTATGTTGTTCCCTGTGAAAATAAGAAATTTTGATCAAAAATGACATCTTATTGGAAAAAATATCATTTTTTTCATTTCACAGCCCAATTCAAATAGGTGCTGTGAAAAAACTGTGCGGTCAAAATGATAACAAAAACCATAAATGAATTCCTTGAGGGGTGTAATTTCCAAAATGGGGTCACTTCTGGTGGGTTTCCATTGTTTTGATACCTCAACACCTCTTCAAACCTGGCATGCTGCCTAAAATATATTCTAATAAAAAAGAGGCCTCAAAATGCACTAGGTGCTTCTTTGCTTCTAGGGCTTGTGTTTTAGTCCACGAGCGCAGTAGACACACATGTGGGACATTTCTAAAAACTGCAGAATCTGGACAATACATATTTTGTAGTATTTCTCTGGTAAAACCTTCTCTGTTACTAAAAAAAAATTGAATAAAATTGAAATTCAGCAGAAAAAATGAAATTTGCAAATTTCATTTCCACTTTGCTTTAATTCCTGTGAAATGCCTGAAGGGTTAAAAAACTTTCTATATGCTGTTTTGAATACTTTGAGGGGTCTAGTTTTTAAAATGGGGTGTTTTATGGGGGTTTCTAATACATAGGCCCCTCAAATCCACTTCAGAACTGAACTGGCACCTTCAAAAAAAGGCTTTTGAAATTTTCTAAAGAATATGCGAAATTGCTGTTTATGTTCTAAGCCTTGTAACGTCCAAGAAAAATAAAATAATGTTCAAAAAACGATGCCAATCTAAAGTAGACATATGGGAAATGTGAACTAGTAACTATTTTGGGTGGTATAACCGTCTGTTTTTCAAGCAGATGCATTTAAATTCTGAAAAATGCGATTTTTTGTAAATTTTCTCTAAATTTTGCAATTTTTCACAAATAAAGACTGAATATATCGACCAAATTTTACCACGAACATGAAGCCCAAAGTGTCACGAGAAAACAATCTCAGAATCGCTTGGATAGGTTTAAGCATTCCGACGTTATTACCACATAAAGTGAAATATGTCAGATTTGAAAAATGGGCTCTGAGCCTTAAGGCCCAAACTAGGCTGCGTCCTTAAGGGGTTAAAGATGTTACTTTTGGTGCCACATTTCCTTAAAGTCTGATGATTTTTACAGTTCCGTAAACAGTTGCTTAGGTTTAAAAATGACACGTACATAAAGTTCAGCTTTTTACAGACACATTTTTGAAAAACAATTTCCTTTATTGATGATGGAACTGACTTCATAGCTAAATGATGTGTACAAATGATGTACAAATTATATGAACTGTTCCAGGGGCGTAACTAGGAAAGACTGGGCCCCATAGCAAACTTTTGACTGGGTGGGGCCCCCCCTCCCCTGGGTGTCACACAACCCCCCCCCTTGTAGCTAGTGCCTTTTTTACAGCCCCCCTGTAGATAACGCCATAGAGTCCCCCCTTTAGATAACGCCATACAGCGCTCTCCCTGTAGATAACGCCATAGAGTCCCCCTCTGTAGATAACGCCATACAGCTCCCCCTGTAGATAACGCCATACAGCCCCCCCCTGTAGACTGTATGGCGTTATCTACAGGGGGTACTGTATGGCGTTATCTACAGAGGGGGACTGTATGGCGTTATCTACAGGGGGGACTGTATGGCGTTATCTACAGGGGGGACTGTATAGCGTTATCTACAGAGGGGGACTGTATGGCGTTATCTACAGGGGGGACTATATGGCGTTATCTACAGGGGGGACTGTATGGCGTTATCTACAGGGGGACTGTGTGGCGTTATCTACAGGGGGGACTGTGTGGCATTATCTACAGGGGGGACTGTGTGGCGCTCCCTACAGGGGGGACAGTGTGGCGTTATCTACAGGGGGGACTGTATGGCGTTATCTACAGGGGGACTGTATGGCGTTATCTACAGGGGGACTGTATGGCGTTATCTACAGAGGGGGCTGTATGGCACTAACGCCATACAGCCCCCACTGTAGAGAACGCCATACAGCCCCCCCTATAGAGAATGCCATACAGCCCCCCCTGTAGGGAACGCCATAAAGCCCCCCCATGTAGGGAACGCCATACAGCCACCCCCTGTAGGGAACGCGATACAGCGCCCCCCCCTGTAGGGAACGCCTTACAGCGCCCCCCCTGCAGGGAACGCCATACAGCGCCCCCCCTGCAGGGAACGCCATACAGCGTCTCCCCCTGCAGGGAACGCCATACAGCGCCCCCCCCCCTGCAGGGAACGCCATACAGCGCCCCCCCCTGCATGGAACGCCATACAGCGCCCCCCCTGCAGGGAACGCCATACAGCCCCCCCCTGCAGGGAACGCCATACAGCGCCCCCCCTGTAGGGAACGCCATACAGCCCCCCCCCCCAAAAAAATGCGACCTATAGTGTGTCCTACAAATAACATGCATCCCCTATCCACAGGATAGGGGATACATGTGTGATCGCTGGCAGCGATAGGGAGAACGGGGGACTGAAAGTCCCCTGAAGTTCTCCATGACTAACCTCTGACTTCCTTGGTCTGCGCAGCTCAATAAAAATAAAAGGAGCGCTGGTCACGCATGCGCACAAGCGCGACCAGCGCTCCATTCATTTCTACGGAACTGCCGACACAGACCCCGGAAGTCTGAGGTTTGTGATGGAGAACTTCAGGGGACTTTCAGTCCCCCGTTCTCCCTTTCGCTGCCAGCGATCACACATGTATCCCCTGTCCTGTGGATAGGGGATACATGTCTTTTGCTTAATGGCAGAGCGGGGAGATACCTCCCTGCTCTGCCGTAGTGTTCAGTGGCGTCCCGCTGTAGCAGCCATAGCGGCTGCTAGCGGAGCCTGCGGCCATGGTGGGGGCCCATGCCGGTGGGCGACACGGGCCCCCTCATGCCGCGGGCCCCGTAGCAGTCGCTAAGGCTGCTACAGCGGTAGTTACGCCACTGAACTGTTCCTGTAATGAATGTACCTAATTTTTGTAATGGCCTTGTAGCTTTGCTAAATCCTATTCTATTGTGGACACAAAACTGCACCCACTATTCAAGGTGAGGCCTTACAAGTGATTTATAGGAGAGCAATATTCTACTTGAATCTCAGGGTTTTATCATATTTTTGCACCATAAAACTTTCTTTGCTTTTGCAGCTGCTGTTTGATATTGAGTGCTTGCTGGTGCTTTGCTTACTGGTTACCAGAATACTCAAGTCCTTCCTCCTAGCTCTGTTATCCCTAGTATATTTCCATTTAATATTTACACAGCCATACTATAACTACTATCTAGGATAATTACTTTACATTTATTTACATTATATTTCATCTGCCATTTACTTGTTCAGACTGCCGGATTATCAACGTCTTCTATAATATTTCATATAGCTTTTACTGCCTTATAAAACCCCTTAAAATCCACTGAATTACTTTACAGACCGCAATGGTCGAGCTTACCAGTTAAGAGTTATCTGGTTCTACCATTTTACCCTTAATGTTACCCTTAGGCCTTATTAACACGAACGTTGCATACGTCCATGTGACGACCGTTAAAACAACGGCCGTCACACGGACCTATGCAATTCAATGGGGCCATTCAGACATGCAGTGTTTTTCACGCAGCGTTTTTGCATGTCCTATTCTTGTGCGTTTTTTGCACATCACGCACCCATTGAAGTTAATGGGTGTGTGAAAATCATGGCCAGCACACGGACACACATCCGTGTGCTGTTCATGATTCACACACAAGTTCATAAGAAATGAAGAGAAAAAAAATTCAAAATAAAGAAATTTATACATAAACAGACATCAACAACTGATGCCACACGGAACACACATGGATGCCACACGGAACTGCAATGCAGGACAAACGTGTACGTTTTTTGCGGATGCAAAATGAACATGTTCGTCTGAATAAGGCCTTATTGTTACGAAATCAACCACCCGCCAATCCTGTGAAAATTTCCCTGTTTATTGCTGCTTATTTGAATACCTCTCCTGGACCGTTTCCTGACCAATTGTCTGCCTCACGCTACAACCTTTTGCCGCTTATCTGAGTACTGAATTTGGACTCTTTGCAGACCACGTCTCTGCCTCACGCTACAACCTGTTGCCCTTTGTCTATGTTCCCAAACCTGAACGGTTACTTGACAATTCTTGCTATTAGCGTCTTCCTGCCTGATCGTTTCAGTCACTGGACAACTAATCTGCTGCAGACCCTGACAGTCTATCAATTACTGAGCTCAATTCCTTTAATATATGTAGATGAATGCCATCTGGGCCAGGGACTTTATTAATATTTAATTTACACATACACTCTTACCCTTGTATTAATAACCCCTCTTCCCATTGCCCGCCCAGCCTCTTTTCCCTAGGAAACAGACCCTTTTAACACCTATTTCCAAACTGGAAATGTCTGAGGTTAGAAAAAAAGCTCCCGAACAAGCTTTGATTCTACCATTATTAATGTCCTAATAACATGAATTAAATGTGCAAACGTTGGCGGATCCATTGGGTCATAATGACCTTTTTTGCTGCCAATAATATCAGGAGTAAACGATCGTATTTTAGTAACATTGTTCCATTCATTCTCTTTAATATAATCAGAATGTAGGATACAAAGCCAAGGATTGTTGCAAAATCTTATCTAATTATCTTATAAAATAAGCTAAATGTTTCTTGCCAAAACATTATTGCAGGGCATTACCATAGACAATGCAAAAAGTCTACCTTACTTAGGTGGCACTTTGGACCCTTGGCCATGTATCCTTCTACATATGATTGTAAAGGTGCAATAAAGGCATATGAAGTTTAGTGCATGGTCTTCCATACTGCTCGATACAATACTCTAATATATAGGACCCTCAGTCACTTCCGAACTGAACTGGTTCCTAAAAAAAATAGGTTTTGGAAATTTTCGTGAAAATGTGAAAAATTGTTGCTAAAGTTAGAAGCCTTGTTAATGTCCTAGAAAAATAAAAGTACTTTCAAAAAACGATGCCAACATAAAGTAGACATATGGGAAATGTTAACTAGTAACTATTTTCTATGGTATTACTATCTGTCTCACAAGTAGATACATTTAAATTTCGAAAAATGCTAATTTTTGCAAAATTTCTCTAACTTTTGGTGTTTTTTTACACATAATCACTGAATGTATCGATCAAATTTTACCACTAAGATAAAGTACAATGTATCACAAGATAACAATATCAGAATCACGCGAAAAATTACAACAAAAAGTGACACATGTCTGATTAGAAAAAATTTCCCTGGCCCATATGGCCAAAACAGGCTGTGTCCTCAAGGGGTTAACAGATGGTTGTATATTTAACCTTTTTCCTCTTTTACTTTGAAATAAATGTTTCAACTGTGCTGTTCAATGTATCTTGTAGTAGCCTAGAGTAGATGGTTTACATTTCCTTTTGTTATGAGCCATTTCCATAATCAACTAAGGCGGAATTCACACGACAGGGTTTCCCGGCCGGGTGCCGGCTGTTCATAAATCGTCCGGCACCCGGCTGCATTAGGAACAATAGACCCCTAACAGAGGTGGTTCTCCTGCACCCGGGGCAAAGATCCAGATTGGCGCCCCCCCCAACTTATTTCCCGACATCTCCTTCCCCCTCGCCATGTTTTCTTTTCCCTACCAATTAATGAGATGTAATTTTTTGTTCACAATTTTTTTAATGTAACTTGAGTGTAAAAGCATTTCTACATTTTACAAGCGATATAGTTCTATAATGTAATTAACATAAAAATAAAAGAAAATAAATTAAAGAGGCCACACACAGCCCCCTGTAGATAGCGCCCCACAGCCCCTCTCTTGTAGATAGTGCCACACACAGCCCCCAGTAGATAGTGCCACACACAGCCCCCCTTGTAAATAGTGGCACACAGCCCCCCCTTGTAAATAGTGCCACACAGCCCCCCTTGTAGATAGTGCCACACACAGCCCGCTGCCCCTTTGTAAATAGCGCCACACTCCCTCCCCCCTTTTAAATAGCGCCACACTCCCACCCCTTGTACTTAGCGCCACACTGTAAACAGACCGGTGAGCAGTAGCCTACCGCTACCACTCTCCGCTCTGCCTGGTGTGACTTACCGGAGGAGCCGAGGAGGTCATTCGGCGCAGGCAGCGACGGAGTTCCTTCTGACTAGGGTTGGTGACAGCGAGGGCCGGCCTTAGCTTGGATGGCGCCCTGTGCGGGACTCTCTATTGCCGCCCCCTACACAAACCAAAAATGAACCACATATATGGACACGCTGGAACATATATACTGTACATACATAAAGACAGATATTTAGACATACAGGCAAATATACATACACACATTCTGGAATACATACATACAGGTATATATATATATATATATATATATATATAGACGTACAGACACATATACGCACACACACCGGCATATAAATACACAGACAGGAACATATACAAATACATAAAAGGCACAAATATACAAGCACAAAGACACATTCACAAACAGACCCATATATACGCACACAGGCACATATGTACACAGCACAGATAATGTAGATGTCACCTGCAGTCCTATGTAACACCACAGATAACACAGTGATAACTCTCTAAATACAGATAGTAGTGTTACCTGCAGTCCTATGTAGCACCACAGATAACACAGTGATAACTCTCTAAATACAGATAGTAGTGTTACCTGCAGTCCTATGTAGCACCACAGATAACACAGTGATAACTCTGAGTACAGATAATGTAGTAGCTGTTGCCTGCAGTCCTATGTAACACCAAAGATAACACATTGTAGCAGAGCTGAGATTGTACTTTAGCACAATGTGTTATCTGTGGTGTTACTTAGGACTGCAGGCAACAGCTACTACATTATCTGTAATCAGAGTTATCACTGTGTTATCTGTGGTGTTTCATAGGACTGCAGGTAACACTACTATCTGTATTTAGAGAGTTATCACTGTGTTATCTGTGGTGTTACATAGGACTGCAGGTAACACTACTACATTATCTGCACTCAGAGCGTTATCACTGTGTTATCTGTGGTGTTACATAGGACTGTAGATAACATCTACTACATTATCTGTACTCAGAGCGTTATCACTGTATTATCTGTGGTGTTACATAGGACTGCAGATAACATCCACTACATTATCTGTACCCAGAAAGCTATCACTGTATTATCTGTGGCGTTACATAGGACTGCAGGCAACAGCTACTACATTATCTGTAATCAGAGTTATCACTGTGTTATCTGTGGTGTTACATAGGACTGCAGGTAACATCTACTACATTATCTGTACTGTGTAGCAGGGCTGAGATTGTAATTTAGCACACAGTACAGATAATGTAGTAGATGTTCCCTGCAGTCCTATGTAACACCACAGATAACACACAGTGATAACTCTCTGAGTACAGATTATGTAGTAGTGTTACCTGCAGTCCTATGTAGCACCACAGATAACACAGTGATAACTCTCTGAGTACAGATAATGTAGTAGCTGTTGCCTGCAGTCCTATGTAACACCACAGATAACACATTGTAGCAGAGCTGAGATTGTAATTTAGCACAATGTGTTATCTGTGGTGTTACATAGGACTGCAGGCAACAGCTACTACATTATCAGTAATCAGAGTTATCATTGTGTTATCTGTGGTGTTACATAGGACTGCAGGTAACACTACTACATTATCTGTACTCAGAGCGTTATCACTGTGTTATCTGTGGTGTTACATAAGACTGCAGATAACATTTACTACATTATCTGTACTCACAGCGTTATCACTGTGTTATCTGTGGTGTTACATAGGACTGCAGATAACATCTACTACATTATCTGTACTCAGAGCGTTATCACTGTGTTATCTATGGTGTTACATAGGACTGCAGATAACATCCACTACATTATCTGTACCCAGAAAGCTATCACTGTATTATCTGTGGCGTTACATAGGACTGCAGGCAACAGCTACTACATTATCTGTAATCAGAGTTATCACTGTGTTATCTGTGGTGTTACATAGGACTGCAGGTAACATCTACTACATTATCTGTACTGTGTAGCAGAGCTGAGATTGTAATTTAGCACCCAGTACAGATAATGTAGTAGATGTTCCCTGCAGTCCTATGTAACACTTCAGATAACACACAGTGATAACTCTCTGAGTACAGATAATGTAGTAGTGTTACCTGCAGTCCTATGTAACACCACAGATAACACAGAGATAACTCTGAGTACAGATAATGTAGTAGATGTAAGAGACAAACACATGCAGAGACACAGACAGACAGAGATATACACACACACACACACACACACACACACACAAACACACACAGAGGCACACATTACACACTACACACACACAGACACTAACCATGTCGCCTTGCTGACAGCATCACAGGTCAGGACGGGCTGTGTGTGGGCGGAGCTTCCTCTTCTGCTTCTCGGCAGAGCACAGAGCACAGAGTAGAGGAGAGCTGGAAGGCTGCAGCACGGGAGTGGACCTGTCCCCTGCCCTGAGTCATCTGACCTCATGTCACTGACGTGAGGTCAGGTGACTGGACTGGTCCACTCCCTGGCCGTCACAGACCACAGTCAGAACGCCGTAATGTCCTGGCTCTTCCTAAGCTGCTGCAGGTGTCCGATCAGCTGCTCTTCGGCGCCCCCTTCCCTATCCTCCGGGTTGCGCCCGGGGCACATGCCCCGCCTGCCCCCCCTAGCTACGCCCCTGCCCCTAATGGGGCTATTCACACGACCGATTTTTTGACGGCCGGGAAAACCGGCCGTCAAAAAATGGGACATGCCCTATTTTCGGCCGGGTACCCGGCCACCCGGCTCCCATAGAAGTCTATGGGGCCGGGTAATACACGGCCATCACCGGAATGTGTCCCGAGTGATGGCCTGGTCTACCGTCACTCACGCACTCTCTCTCCTCCTCCTCCTCCTCCTCCTCACAGTGCATGTGAGGAGGAGGAGGAGGGTCTTTTTTTGCTCCCTGTAGGAGTCGGAATCCCCAATCCCCGGCCGGGGATTGGGGATTCCGCTACAAGAGAAGTGCGTGACTGTACTGTCCATATATGGACACAGCAAAGTCACTCACTTCTGCTGCGAAATCCCCGACTCTATGGTCGGGGATGCCGCTACAGGAGAAGTGAGTGACTACACTGTCCATATATGGACACAGTGACGTCACTCACTTCTGAAGTGGAATTCCCGACCTGTGGCAGGGAATTCCTCTCCAGGAGAAGTCAGTGACTACACTGTCCATATATGGACATTGAAGTCAGTGACGTCTCCTGGAAGGGGGGGGATGGGTGCAGCCTACAGGTGGCTGTGTGGCATCACCTACAGGGGACTTGGTGGCATCACCTACAGGGGGCTGGGTGGCACCACCTACAGGGGGCAGGGTGGCATCACCTACAGAGGGCAGGATAGCATCACCTACAGAGGGCAGGGTGGCATCGCCTGCAGGGGGCTGGGTGGCATCGCCTACAGGGGGCAGTGTGGCATCGCCTGCAGGGGGCTGGGTGGCATCACCTACAGGGGGCTTAGTGGCATCACCTACAGGGGGCTGGGTGTCATCACCTACAGGGGGCAGGGTGGCATCGCCTACAGGGGGCATGGTGGCATCGCCTGCAGGGGGCTGTGTGGCATCACCTACAGGGGGCAGGGTGGCATCGCCTACAGGGGCAGGGTGGCATCGCCTGCAGGGGGCTGTGTGGCATCACCTACAGGGGGCAGGGTGGCATCGCCTACAGGGGCAGGGTGGCATCACCTACAGGGGGCTGTGTGGCATTACCTACAGGGCACTTGGTGGCATTACCTACAGGGGACTTGGTGGCATTACCTACAGGGGATTTGGTGGCATTACCTACAGGGGGCTGGGTGGCATTATATACAGGGAGCTGGGTGGCATTACCTACAGGGGACAGGTTGGCATTCCTACAGGGGGCTGGGTGGCATCGCCTGCAGGGGGCTGTGTGGCATCGCCTACAGGGGGCTGTATGGCATCACCTACAGGGGGCTGTGTGGCATCACCAACAGGGGGCTGTGTGGCATCACCTACAGGGGGCTGTGTGGCATCACCTACAGGGGGCTATGTGGCATCACCAACAGGGGGCTGGGTGGCATTACCTACAGGGGGCTGGGTGGCATTACCTACCAGGGGGGCTATGGCATTATCTACAAAGGGCTGTGTGTGGCAACAAATTTAAATGAAATTCATCCGATTTTAAAACGGACAGGGAAAAAAACGGATGCAAATCGGGTCCAAATCGGCCGGTAAAAATGGCAACACGGCCCGGAACGGAATCGGAACGGATGCAAACCGGCCGGGAAAATCGCCCAAAAACGGCCGATTTTTCCGGCCGACACTCAGACCCTGTCGTGTGAATGAGGCCTTAAAGTTTCTAGCTTCCTCATGCAAGATTCCTATTGTTCCTTCAAATAGATTCGCTAAAGCTGGATTCACACACAGTGTTTGATCTCATTCTCCGTGGTGTTTTTCACTCCGTTTTTGAGTGGATTTTTTTTGGCCACTAGATACTAGTTTAAAATCCATAATAAAAAAAAAACAGCCCGTAGACAGCATTCTGGTTTGTGCCATTTTTGAAGTATTTTTGTGGTCAGTGGCATTTTTTCAAAGCGCAGTATGCTTTAGGTATGGCCTATTTTGCCGGCGTGTTTTTTTCCTTATGCTTCTAGATAGGATTGCAGAAATGCCCTGAAAATGTGTCCAAAATTACACAAAACAAAAAGCCACCAAAAAACGCATGAAAATATTGTTTGAAGGCTGAAAAAAAAGTGTGCATGAAGTAGGCCTAAAAAAGTTTCTTACCCTTGTCTAGTACAAGTGTGAGACTGGAAGACTATACTTAGTTTGTACATCATTAAAATACATAAGTTACCCCCCATTATCTACCACAACTTCTAAAGTCTTTATACCTTTGCCATACCCTTGTTCTTGTGTTTTTATATAAACTATTTTATTCAAACCAGCACAGGCATATATCCTTGTGTTTCTATCAAAATAAATTGGAAAATTGTACAATGTATGTATTATTTTCTGTGTTACTATGGTGTCTCTAAACAATGTAATTATCTCTTGTCCAGCTAAATACATTGGGGCAGTTTCACTAATACTGCCTAAGTTTTAGACAGTGTAAAACAGAAGATGCACCAAGTTTATCACAGTGGTACATGCTGAATGACAAATTTAGCACATCTAGCTAGACATGTTAGACACTTTTCTCTTCCTTATACCGCCTATTAGTTGGCTTAGTTGATGCTTGTATTTTGCATGTTTGGCGCACGGTGTTGCATGGAGCCCCCTCCCCCTGTCAAACACCTTAGATGCCATCATGGGTCTTTAAGGAGTACAATTATCGTTCCCGTTTACATTAGCATCACCAGAATTAATACTTTTGACTTGAATTTGTTGTTTTTATATCCAGTGTGAGCTTTTCAGGGGAATTAGCTCATGGGATCGCCATTTCTTGAGTAAGATGGTTGGCACATGAAGGAATTGCTATCCAACACAGAGGATTTCATACAACTAGCATTAGCCAGTTTTATTATCTTCTCATGTACAAAAGACAAATCACCTCAATATTACAGCAAAAATAAATCCTAGGCCGTTTGGCAACTAAATATACATACAGCACTCCTCGCTGTCAGGTTCTAATTAGACCTACTGCCCTGCACCTCAAATCACACGTTTGTTCTTTAAAAAGAACTTCTTGACTATCACAGACTGTTAAAGGGGTTGTCCACTTTCTGAAAACTGATGACCTATGCACCGGATAGGTCATCATTATATGATCGGTGTATGTCAGACAACCGGATCCCGCACCGATTCGCCACTCCAGCTGCCTCCGTGCACTGGACGATGTTGCCGGAAGCAGATGGCTCTGGTCAAAGAATAGCGGCCGAGCTGCAATATTGCAGCTCTGCTCCTATTCAAGTGAATAGGAGCAGAGCTGCAGTTCTGCCGAACGGCCGCTATACAATGGTCAGCGCCATATGCTTCCGGCTCCAACTACTGCATCCCGTTCCAAACATACGGTTCACGGAGGCAGCCGGAGTTGCGGATCGGTGCGGGGTCCGGATCTTGTACACGCATCGATCATATACTGATGGAAACTGGTCCATAAGCAGGCCGAAATCACATCCCATTGATTTCAATAGGAGACGTTTTTTTCCCGCGAGCTGAAAAAATGCTCTCGGAAAAAAAAGCGACATGCTCTTTCTTCCTGTGGTTCCGTCACAGTGTGATTGTGCAGTGAAAGAAGCTGGGCTGGAACAATGAGAAGTGTAGGACACTGATTAGTCACTGATTGGTCAGCGTCATACACTCCTCTGTACAACGCCCAGTTGGTAAAAAGTAAAAACACGCCCAGTTGTCCACTGAGAAACTCATTAGCAGAAATCTAAACTAGTTCATAACTTGCTCAAAAATAAATAAAAAACCACTGCTGTTATCTACATTACAGCGCCAATCAGATTATGTAGGAGATAAGGCACTTATAATCTGGTGACAGAGCCTCTTTAAATAAATGACTGGAGTAATGTGCGAGGGCAGATTCAAGGGGAAGCGATAAGGCCCCCCCCCCCCCCAAATGACAGTGCTGTTTTTTGTTAAATCGCACAGTATCCTTTGGATTAATCCAATAATGTGCGGTAATACTTACGCTCCTTGCTCCAGGGCTCTTCTTCAGTTTCCGAGCACCACCACACTGGGTCCTGACACCATCAAGCATCAGTATGTAGGGTATTGCGGCGCACACAATGTCCTGCCGCTGCCAGCTTCAGGACGCTTTGTGGGGCAGAGCCCCAGACCCGCTGACCTGACAGATTCAGCTATGACCAAAAGATACAGCTTCTATGTATACAGGATACATAGAAGCTGTATCTTAAAAAATATATATTCAAAAGTTGTTCAAAATGAAATATAACATTGTTTTTTTTTTTTTTTTTAAAACCTTCAAAAGTATACATAGCCTTAAAAAAACAGAGTGTTTGTCTTTTGTTACTTATAATCCACTTCCACTTAAAGACATAGGCGTTATAGTTTAAAAACAAAAGCCTTATACGCAATCTAATGCCCACATTTGAATATACAGTAAGGTCCAGAATTATTTGGACAGTGACACAAGTTTTTGCATTCAAAACATATTGAATATACAGTTATGTAATCAATAGGGGGTTAAAGTAAAGACTCTCAGCTTTAATATGAGGGTATTCACATCCTAATTCGAGGAAGGGTTTAGGAATTACAGCTCTTTAATATGTAGCTGCCTCTTTTTCAAGGGACCAAAGGTAATTGGACAAGTATCTCAAAAGCTATTTAATGGGCTGCATGGGCTATTCCCTTGTTAATCCATCATCAATTAAGCAGGTAAAAGGTCTGGCGTTGATTCCAGGTGTGGCATTTGCATTTCCCCTCTACCTAATATTCAATCCATCATCTTATAA
Organism: Rhinoderma darwinii; assembly: GCF_050947455.1. Classification (NCBI taxonomy): domain Eukaryota; kingdom Metazoa; phylum Chordata; class Amphibia; order Anura; family Rhinodermatidae; genus Rhinoderma; species Rhinoderma darwinii. Next base: position 268,126,389 of record NC_134690.1, read on the forward strand.
AACATACCAGTTCTAAGGTTGAGGTGGCAATTACCTACAAGGTCGTGTGTGTACCTTACCTAAGGATCCTACACACTACCCAATCATACACACAAAAATAATCAAACATACAAAAATATTCCCCCCAAACCATAAGTATATGTACATATAGAGATTCACGCTTAAACAGCATCGCTCACTACTTCTACATAAACAAATAAAAGGTACACATGTAAATGGGGTGACTACAAGCTGTAAATATATGCCCGCCTACACATACATACATACATACATACATACATACATACATACATACATACATACATACATACATACATACTCACTGACTGTGGGACGGGCATGTCCTCACTGAGTATGCTTATGTTGTGGACACATATCTACACCTAGAATGTCTATATGTACACCTTGAAAGTTGTTGTACAACACATTGATTTATATTACACTACACAAATATTTATATATATATACATATATATATATATATATATATATATATATATATATATACATACACAGGGAAGGAAATAAGTATTTGATCCCTTGCTGGTTTTGTAAGTTTGCCCACTGTCAAAGACATGAACAGTCTAGAATTTTTAGGCTAGGTTAATTTTACCAGTGAGAGATAGATTATATAAAAAAAAAAAAAAGAAAATCACATAGTCAAAATTATATATGTTTATTTGCATTGTGCACAGAGAAATAATGATGATGAGGTTTGCACACATGTTAGATGGAATTTTGGCCCACTCCTCTTTGCAGATCATCTGTAAACCATTAAGATTTCGAGGCTGTCGCTTGGCAACTCGGATCTTCAGCTCCATCCATAAGTTTTCGATGGGATTAAGGTCTGGAGACTGGCTAGGCCACTCCATGACCTTAATGTGCTTCTTTTTGAGCCAACTCCTTTGTTGCCTTGGCTGTATTTTCGGGTCATTGTCGTGCTGGAAGACCCAGCTACGAGCCATTTTTAATGTCCTGGTGGAGGGAAGGAGGTTGTCACTCAGGATTTGACGGTACATGGCTCCATCCATTCTCCAATTGATGCGGTGAAGTAGTCCTGTGCCCTTAGCAGAGAAACACCCCCAAAACATAATGTTTCCACCTCCATGCTTGACAGTGGGGACGGTTTTCTTTGGGTCATAGGCAGCATTTCTCTTCCTCCAAACATGGCGAGTTGAGTTAATGCCAAAGAGTCTCATCTGACCACAGCACCTTCTCCCAATCACTCTCAGAATCATCCAGATGTTCATTTGCAAACTTCAGACGGGCCTGTACATGTGCCTTCTTGAGCAGGGGGACCTTGCGGGCACTGCAGGATTTTAATCCATTACGGCGTAATGTGTTACCAATGGTTTTCTTGGTGACTGTGATCCCAGCTGCCTTGAGATCATTAACAAGTTCCCCACGTGTAGTTTTCGGCTGAGCTCTCACCTTCCTCAGGATCAAGGATACCCCACGAGGTGAGATTTTGCATGGAGCCCCAGATCGATGTCGATTGACAGTCATTTTGTATGTCTTCCATTTTCTTACTATTGCACCAACAGTTGTCTCCTTCTCACCCAGCGTCTTACTTATGGTTTTGTAGCCCATTCCAGCCTTGTGCAGGTCTATGATCTTGTCCCTGACATCCTTAGAAAGCTCTTTTGTCTTGCCCATGTTGTAGAGTTTAGAGTCAGACTGATTAATTGAGTCTGTGGACAGGAGTCTTTTATACAGGTGACCATTTAAGACAGCTGTCTTTAATGCAGGCACCAAGTTGATTTGGAGCGTGTAACTGGTCTGGAGGAGGCTGAACTCTTAATGGTTGGTAGGGGATCAAATACTTATTTCTCTGTGCACAATGCAAATAAATATATATAATTTTGACTATGTGATTTTCTTTTTTTTTAAATATATAATCTATCTCTCACTGGTAAAATTAACCTAACCTAAAAATTCTAGACTGTTCACGACTTTGACAGTGGGCAAACTTACAAAATCAGCAAGGGATCAAATACTTATTTCCTCCACTGTATATACACACACACACACACACACACACACACACACATAAGCTTGACGATTACTGTTCACAGGACAGTGCTATGTCCTTAATCCAAGTTCATGCTTTTACACCTGACCTAATTTATTTGGTCGGCAAGTCCTTTCACCCATCAGTACTATCACAGGGTGGATGAGCAGGTTGAAGAACAAAGTTGCTTTGGGGCATAGCCAAGCAGGCTCTCGCACCAGGACACCTCTGAGTCTCTTTTCAGGGCAAGCACAATCCTGGTAGTTTTGTCATGCTTTAATGGGATGGAGGCTCGATTCTCAGACTCTTTACGCTTCTCTACGATATCCTCTTCCTCACTGAACTCAAGAGGGATCATATGGAGTCTTACAGGAGCATCTGGGCGGATATCGAGCCTCTACTCAGGGGTGACTGGAGTTCTTCCTTTCTGCTACATCGATACCTGTGACAATACAAAACATACAATGATCCTAGGAGGAGTATTCCTCTTCCGGTGCAATTAGTCACACAGATGGTGTAGTAAAAATATTGCACTCGGTACCAACACCAATAACCTTGACCCATGTATCTTAAAGCATAACTAAACGTTCGATCAACTTTTTATTTTCTAGCAGCATGTGTAATATAAATATATTTTGTAATATACTTTATTAATGAATTTGGGCTCCTTTTTGTGTTATATGTGTTTTAAATGGCCACTCTGACACTTTTCTACCACATTTTATTTCTTGCATTTCTCCTGTTGCTAGCAGAAATTCGTACACCGTTTGAATGTATCGGTGTACGGATTCTGCTGCCTATGAGTACGTGGTGGCCCCATCCTGACGTCAGATGTGAACGCCCCCATTGTGATGTCAGGAAGGTCTCTCTGCCTCTATACACTACCTGCAAGCAGCAGAGTGCATGGAAGAGACTGTGATGAGCTCTACTGCTGTACGTACTATAGTGTGTGTGAGAGGCGCTCCAGTAGCAGAAGCGCAGGTCTGGCCCCCCTCCCTGTCCCCTCTTCCTCCTGTCCACTGTACTGTAACCGGCAGGGAAGAGAATGACAGCTCTGTTACTGTCCGGTGTATGCTATGTGTGAGAGGCGCTTCAGTAGCAGAAATTTCCTAAATCCACAATTTGATGCAATGTGGCCATTTTCTATTGCTACTTTCCACAATTGCTTATGCTGTGGCAGTTCCTAGCAATATGTCCCATCTGAACACTTTTAAAACATTTAACGGGACCACATTTCTTAGTACCCAAAGACGTGCAGTACTTAGCAATATGCCCTGAACCGGCACCTTTCAAAAAATTTAATAGTACATGCTCTGCCGGACTTAGGGCAGTCACCAGTGTATGATCTTTTAAAGTTCTTCATGGCTAGAGACGCACTTCTAAATATTGTACGCTTACATTTGCGTAACACTTTTGTACTGGTGTTACTTTCAGATTTCTGTATGGGATCATGATTTGGGACATCTGATCCATCACTCTTTCTACTCCCCCATTTTTGCCCTGTAGAGGGCAAACTTACAGCAGAATCAGGCCTTGACTTTAGAGAAAAAGACAAGGCCGGTAACATTTAAAAAAAATCCTTTATGATGTTTTGAATACTGGTTACCAATTCTGACCTAGCAACAAGCTCATCATTTAACTTGGCAATGAACGCATTCCGTAGATGCCGCCTTATCCTTAAATGCATTGATCACAGCATAAGACTCCGTCAGCTGTGCATCAATATCATCACCATGATTTCTCAAATCTATCACCTGCGATTCCAGCATGCAAATCTGCTTATCACTAACAATTTTACATTGGGCATTCTCAGCCAGTTGTGTCTGCAAAGCATAAACCCGCTTCACATTGTTGACAAATCACTGGCAGTGAAAATTTGGGAAATCACTCTTCATTTCTGTGTTTTCAGGCTTCCACGTCTCCTCATACACACAGATAATTTTAGCGAGCATGTGGAGCCGTTTAGAGGTTTTATTAAAAACGCTCCTCTTACTACTGCACCACTTATCATGTGCATAAGCCTCGTCCAGCAGAGTGGACCAGAGCATTCCTGCTGACTTGTATGTAGTGCGGTACTAGTTTGAATGAACTATGTTTAGCAAGGTGTTTGAGTGTGGAGAAGTCCATACTCATCCTATCAGAAGTCATCATGGCCAGTGTTGTCCTCCTTGTCCCTTGCTGCATGAAAAAGGTCCTTTTACTCCGGAACGCTTTTTCCCGACCAGCTGGACTTCACACGAAGGACACTGACGTCGATACTTCTGAAGACTCTAATGTGTTGCTGGATCGCCCGACAATTCATCGCAGTAGAGCAGCATGCCGCAAAGCAAAATAAAAACGTTAAACGTTAAAAATTATTTAGTTAAAACTGTGTTATTCATCCAAGCTTGAAGGTATAGGCGCACAATATAATACAACATTTCACCACGTACGTATTTTATCTGTCCATGCCTCTCTGCCTATCTTTGTTCACGTTTTAACACAATTTTATTGCACTAAACATAGAAATAAATTGAAAACAGTTTGCGCCTTGGCCCGCCATTATGTTAAAGGGCTGGTGTAATAGTGGGGTTCACCGGCTAGTTTTGCCCACTCTTACTACTCCCTTAATATCAGGGTCACTAGGATTATGCCTAGCTTCCCTACCTTACTCTTGTAATAACGTTAATCTATTTGCTTTGCTACTAAGTAAGTGGATACGACTGTATAGTAAATAAAGGTATATTTATTAATACAAACCGTAATCATACTTTGATATAAAATACATCAAACACCGTAAATATTCATAGTATATTATCAGTATAACACAATACACATAACAACTTAATATGTATTGAGTATACTCACACTGTACGTGGCACAGTATAAGAAATCAAAAGTACTATACTACACCACCACCCACTTATCTAAACATAATTCACGATGTAGTATCAGTGCACCTCAATACATATAATAACTTAATATGTACCAAGTACACTAATACTACACGTGCCACAGTACTAGTACAATATATTAACAAGGTACTACAATGCTAATCTATACCCCCACCCACTTAACTAAACATACATACAAAACAGATAAAAACAAGGGGACATATATACAAAAACACCGAAAAAGGCCATACTTACAAATGGACACAGTCAGGTCAGAAACGCTGATGAAGGAGAGTGAGCAGGTGCTTTAAATAATAATAGCCACTCCCACTAGTCTTGAGGGGAGTGGTGTGTGGTGCATGGGATGTGTAGTAAAAAATAATAAATGAATAGTGTATGTGCAAGTGTAATAACATAAGTGAAATATAGGGGGCAGTAATGAGTAAAGTGCCTCAATAAAAATAAATGAAAAATGGGGTGCAAGTGTGTGAAACATGGAGGGATAGTATGTAAGTCATGAGGCGCAAAGTGTATAGCCAGGTAGAAGCCTATTTGTGACACCTTGATAATTCATAGAGCGGGCTACCCTGTTTTGCTTAGCAAGCAGGGTAGCCCGCTCTATGAATTATCAAGGCGTCACAAATAGGCTTCTACCTGGCTATACACGTTGCGCCTCATGACTTACACACTATCCCTCCATGTTTCACACACTTGCACCCCATTATTCATTTATTTTTATTGAGGCACTTTACTCATTACTGCCACCTATATTTTACTTATATTATTACACTTGCACATACACCATTTATTATTTTTTACTACACATCCCATGCACCACACACCACTCCCCTCAAGAGTAGTGGGAGTGGCTATTATAAACATACATACAAGTTACAATACACTAACTCATGATTGCTTCTGTGATCCACCCCCCACCTGGCTCTAACTTTCCCTTTACAAGGAGGGGGAGGCCATGGGACTGTTTATGGATCCCCCCATGGAATCTCATTACCTGGCAAGGGGGGGAGCAGTGGGAATGCATTGGATGTGTCCAGGGGCGTAGCTAAAGGCTCATGGGCCGCGATGCAAAAGTTCTTATTGCCCCCCCCCCCGCAAACTTCCATTGGCCGACGGTCTGCAGCTTTCAGCTGCATTGCTGGGTCTCCTAGCTGACCCAACAATGCAGCACTAGCAGCCAGGGGCATCACTAAGGACTTAAAATGTCAGGGGAAATAGCCTCAACACACATACCCCCCAAAAATAATGTATGTGTGTATATGAGACAGCATAGCATATCTATAGCACTACGACCCTATCAACTATGGATAGGATTAGATACAGTGGCTCAGCAGACAGTATCACATATGATAGGATTAGATACAGTGGCTCAGCAGACAGTATCACACATGATAGGATTAGATACAGTGGCTCAGCAGACAGTATCAAACATGATTGGATTAGATATAGGGCCCAGCAGATAGTTTCACACATGATAGGATTAGATACAGTGGCTCAGCAGACAGTATCACACATGATAGGATTATATACAGTGGCTCAGCAGACTGTATCACACATGATAGGATTAGATACAGTGGCTCAGCAGACAGTATCACACATGATAGGATTAGATACAGTGGCTCAGAAGACAGTATCACACATGATAGGATTAGATACAGTGGCTCAGCAGACAGTATCACACATGATAGGATTAGATACAGTGGCTGAGCAGACAGTATCACACATGATCGGATTAGATACAGGACTCAGCTCGCTGACATTGCGGCTCCAGCGCTGGACCCAGGAAAGGTAAGAATAATAATTGTTTTGTTTCTTTATGTGTTACTAATTATTTTTGTGTGTTTGTGTTTTTTTACAGGTTCGGTTGTTGGACTACTTCAGATTCGAGGACGACTTCAATGTCAGCGTTTTTTTATTCTCAATAAAATGGTTAATGGGGGTTGTGTTTTTTTATTTCAATAAAATATTTTTCTATGTGCTTGTATTTTTTTAAACTTTATTATCACCGCCTTAGTAATGGCCGCTGGCTGATTGACAACATCCATTACTAAGGCGGGGCTTAATGTTAGCCGGTGCAGAGGCTAACACTAACCCCCATTATTACCCCGGTACCCACCGCCACCAGGGGTACTGGGAAGAGCCGGGTACGAACCAATACCCGAACCATCTGTAGTGACGGCCAGGCATCGGGGCGCCCGCAGGCTGGTAGTATTAGGCTGGGGAAGGCCAAAAACAGTGGCCCTTCCCACCCTGGTAATTCTGCCTGCTGCTGTGTTGTATCTGGCTGGTTATGAAAGCTGATAATACCAGCCTGCGGCCGCCCCAGTGGCCGACCATCACTACAGATTGTCAAGTACTGGATGGTACCCGGCTCTTCCCAGCACCAATGGTGGCGGTGGGTACCGGGGTAATAAAGGGGGTTAGTGTTGGCCTCTGCATCAGCTAACACTCAGCCCTGCCTTAGCAATGGATGCTGTCAATCAGCCGGCGGCCATTACTAAGGCGATAGTAATATAGTTTTAAAAAAAAACACAAAGACATCGAAAAAATATTTTATTGAAATAAAAAAAAAACACACACAACCCTCATTAACCATTTTATTGATAATAAAAAAAAGCCGTCATCAAAGTAGTCCTGGAATCCGATGTAGTCCAACGACCGAACCTGTAAGAAAACACACAAAAAAAACGATTAGTAACACATGTGTTAGGCTTAGATACAGGGCCCATGTGTGATACTGTCTTTGGGACCCTGTATCTAAGCCTACCACAAGGTAGGCTTAGATACAGGGTCCAGCAGACAGTAATCTTATACAGTATAAGATTACTGTGTGCTGGGGCCCTGTATCTAAACCTACAGTGTGGTAGGCTTAAATACAGGGCCCATCAGACAGGATCACACATGGGCCATGTATCTAAGCCTACCATGTGATTGGCTTAGATACAGGGCCCAGCAGACAGGATCACACAATCTATGATCCTGTCTCATGGGCCCTCTAAGCCTGCTACATCGTAGGTTTAAAGGGGTTGTCCAGTCCCTAAACATTGATGGCCTATCCTCAGGATAGGCCATCAATAGCTGATGTGTCCGGGGTCCGTCTCCCGGGACCCGCCAATCAGCTGTTTTGAAGGGGCCGCAGCACTCGTACGATAGCTGCTTCCCCTTCATTTCACTTACTCGCTCACACTGTGAATCGCCGACACCGATTCGCAGTGTGACCGGAATGAAGTGACCGGAATGAAGGGGAAGCAGCTCTCGTACGAGTGCTGCGGCCCCTTCAAAACAGCTGATTGGCCGGCTCCCGGGAGTCGGACCCCGCCAATCAGCTTTAGCAGTCAGGGATACTAATCTTACCTTCCTCTGCAGCCACGGCGGAAGTTCTGTCCTCTAGATGTTGTGCGCGGCGCATAGCGTTGTGACGTCATGCGCTGCACACAGCGCTGTGACGTCAGGACCTCTGCTGCGATCCGGAACCAGGAAGTTAAGTACAGTTAGTTACTATAGTAACAGGGGCCTGTGGCCCGAGTTACTATAGTAACTTTTTATTGATGTGGTGCGAGGGCAGAGATACACACCTATCTCTGGGGGAATATCTGCAATCACATGTACATAGAAAACACTTCCCTTTACAGGTAGCAATAAAAGGAAACTGATAGAATAGAGTATGACTACAGAATCAGACTACACAGGGTTTGTTTGTAGGATGTTACAGGGGCAACACATAGGTCTCCATGGGAGCTGTAGACACAAAACAAGAGATTTTGGTAATTAAAGCGGATCTGTCAACTCGTTATGCAGCCCAGTCTAAAAGCAGCATAAGTAGTGACAAACATGCTAATTTCAGTGATTTGTCATTTATTCGTTAATGTGCAGTTATTTGTGAGAACTTACATGATATCTGTGCTGCAGGCGGCCAGAAGTCCAATGATATGCATGATATTCACGTTACCCCCTCCCTCTAGCCGCTGATTGACAGATTTCTCCATAGGCACAGTAATAGGGAAAAATGTGTCAATCATTGGACTTCTAACCCGCAGTGATGGCCACATATTGCAAAGATATGTAAATTCTCACAAATAACTGCACATTAATGAATAAGTGAGAGATCGCTGAATTGGTCTGTCCCTAGTTTATGCTGCGCTCAGACATGGTAGCATAAGGGGCTGACAGAACCATTTTTAAGATTCAAAGTTGCATCATTTCATATTTTAGAATTTAAAAAAATCTAGGAATTAAAAAAAATGTATTGCAAAGGTAGACATAGCCATTAATGCCAATAGTACCTTGAAATTAAGTTCCATGAGCATTTGGTAGCTCTCAGATAACATAGCTCTGCAAATATATATTTATGTTTAACTCATCTGCTTCCTTTTTCCTTACAGCAAATTATTACTGTGACTTAGATAATCTAAAATTCTCCTCCAAGAACTTCAAAAATATCCTTACCTGGTCAACATCAAATAAAGCCGAAGTTGTTCATTACAATGTAATGTACAAAATGTGAGTTATTTCTTATCTTCATTTGATAATATATATCTGTATTTTAATCATTCTTATAGGGCAGGGTGATTCTTTTCTTTCTGCTACCTGCCCCCTTGGAGATGGAAAAGGGTATCTATAGAATGTGCAGCCTGCTGTGACAAGGGTTTTTTCGACACTCAGGAAGTTTCATGTCAGCACCCTATCAGCAACTATTGCATGCACTTCCCATGTGGACTGACCGCTCTATAATGATTACAAATTCACAGTATACAGCTTAGCGAAGAGAGGGATGACCTACATATCTGCCAAAATTCTGCATCCCATCAGTCAAATAAATGTGAAAACAGGCTAAGTTCTCATCTCATCGAGAGTACATGCCTAGTACTGTGGAATGCAACATAATATATATAGAAGTTGCAGTAGACACTCAGTTATTGCAGTTGAAATATATGTAATAACCTTTAGTTCACATTCAACTACTATAGTTGACTGAGACAATTAGGTAGCACTTAAGGGACTTCTAGGCAAAAAGCTGCAACTTGCTGATAGTAACCTTGTCCCACGATAAAGGGCTTTTCCAGACCCTAAAAATGTATGACCTATCCTCAGGATAGGCCATCAATAGCTGATGGGTTGGGTACCCCATTCAAAACAGCTGATCGTCGGGGTCCCGGGAGTCGCACTTGACCCATCAGCTATTGATGGCCTAGCCTGAGGATAGGCCATCAATTTTTAGGGACTGGACAACCCCTTTAAAGTGAGTGACAGTAATGTAATTTCATTATTTTTGGAACACCACAGCTTTTATTCCACCAGTATGATGTTGTGTCCTTGCTTCTGTCTATTTAGATTCCTCAGTTTATTTTGTTTACTCAACTCATAGATATGGGAACGATACCTGGTGGGAGAAATCAGAATGCACAAATATCACTCAGAACTCGTGTGACTTGACCAATGAAACAAGCACTTATACAGAACAATATTATGGCAAGGTCGTTATCAGTAACCAAGTCTGTAACATATCAAGCAGAACAGATAAATTTGACCCATTACTTGAAAGTAAGTATGCATATTCCATCTTACTGCCTTCCATCGAAGGTATACGTCAGGAGTCCTTGCGACGTATACCTCAGATGTGTAGCTCAAAATGTGATGTAATTGTGGCCTTATTTCATATTTCATTACTGATATATTAACTATATTTTTTAAATAAAAGACTCATGGCACACATTTTGATCAAACCATCTGCGATGACAAGGTGACCTCTAATGACAGGTTCCTAGCCTAAACAAACTCATCTCTCTCCTAGGCCTACACATGAACTCAGGGTGGGCAGTTTCACTCTAGTTAAAACCAGCCTTAGACAGATGGGAGGAGTGCATGTCCAAGACGCATACAGTCATATTTAGGCCTAGGCCCAGGAGAGAGGTTAGTCTGTTTAGTCTACGGACCCATCTATAGAGGTCACTTTATCGTGGCAGATGGGCTCACACAATTAGATCAAAATGTGCTCTAAGAACCTCACATTTATAAATATAGTTAATATAGCAGTAGTGCAATATGAAATAACCCCTATATTCAATGTTTGTGTATATCTTAGTAATTGCAGAGTGCTGCTATGCAGTCATGGAAGACATGCACCTGCACATTTTTTCACTTTGTTAGGAGGTGCTGACCAGATTTGTTTCTTTGCATTGTACATTTGGGGGTGGTGACTGAACCAACTTGATGGTGCATTCCTCCCATCCGTCCAAGGCAGTTTGTATGCCTGGCCCTGCTAACCCTGAGCTCATTTGTAGGCCTAGGCCCAGAAAAAAGGTGAGTCTGTTTAGGTTAAGGACCCATCTGTAGAGGTCGCCTTGTCATGGCAGATGGGCTCACACAATTTAATAAAAATGAATGCTAAGAACCTCACATTTGTGAGTATGAGACTACAGTAATTATTCTCACCCATAACTCACAATAACTCGTAGACCAGCAGACTAGTGAGGGAGTTTTTGGAGACCCATAAAGGATATTATCGATAACTAGCACACCACATTCGTCAAATTAGCCAGTTGGAGACCAAGAGACCTCTACATACCTGTGTCTGCTTAGAATTGTTGTCACAACAGACACGCACCTGCACATTTATTCGACTTTTTACTGTTTGTAGTTACGTGATACCTTTTTTTTTTGCTAGGAAGATTATAGATGCAAGCCTTCAAGAAAGCTTAGATCTCTTCCACAATGACTGAGAAAGACACCTCATTTGTTTTGAAAGCTTGCATCTATAAGATGGTATTATACAACTACAATGTATTTCTCTAGGAATAGCTAATAAGGCACAGCACTCTACTACTATAGTCTCTCATATGCAATATATTAAACAGAAAGTACTATTTAGTTTAACTTTTTTTTAAAGCTTTTAGGGGTGTATTTTAGGGCATTTGTCCAAGCCAGAAATGCTGTGGTTAAATGTTTGCGATTACATAGTTGACAAGGTTGAAAAAAGACACCGGTCCAACCTATAAACCTACATTGTTGATCTAGATTCTAGAGGAAGACAAAAAACCCAATGGGGCAGTTGCCCCATATCAGATGGAAAATTTCCTCTTTGACTTCAATATGGAAATCATAATAAGTTCAATTATCCATCTGCAACAATCTAGTACATATAATGTGAAAGGGTCCTATTTTTGCTGAATAATATAATTTAATATCACTAACTCCTTTTTTTATTAGGCTCACATTGTTTGCCTGATTTTCCCTCTTTATTCCTTGTATTATTTTTCTATTATCTCTATTCTTTATGTGTGTATAAAGGTAATAATCATGTCTATAATTAAGGTGACATCTTCTTTTCTCTAGACCTAAATGATCCCTCCTTGTCATGGCTAAACTAAATGCGCCAGAATTCTTGCTCAATTTGCTTTAACAAAATGGTGTACATTCCTTGAACTAGATTTATTATGTGTTTTAGACACTTTTCGTGTCTCACTAGACAGTTTTGAAAAAATGTTTAGAATAGGGGGGGGGGTCTTAACATTTTGGTGCAAAATATTTCTCTAAAGTAAACCAAGCAAAAGGTGGCATTTGGAAGAGATAAGTGTCTAACAGTCTAGCAAGATGCATCAAATATATCACACAAAGTGCGCCAATAAGTCTTCTGCCTGCCTGGTCTAGTTTTAAGCTCTCTCTAGGACAGTAATAAAATATCTTGTGGTCTGACTAGTGATTATATAGAAGCAAAGCTATGTTCTTGTCATGTGTATCTATCCCTCTTTTGATACATACCATGATTTTCATTGCCTTGGCATATCTGTCTTGACTCTTGTAACAATCAAATAAATTATGCCTGTGTGAACAGAGCCTTAGGCTGTGTTCATATCCGCATTGGTTTTCTGTTTATGGGTTCCGTTGCAGCTTTCCGTCTGAGGAACCCATGAACGAAAAGTCTAACAAAAACGAAAGTTTATGTTTGCATTACCATCGATTTCAATGGTAATGCTTCCATGGCAAATGGTTTCTGCTTGTTTCCGTTCCCTAAGGTTTCGTTTTTTTTAGCGTAAACAAAAGCATAGTCGACTGTACTATTGACTCCTACAAAACAACGTAAATTAGTGAAAAATAAAATTCTAGAGAAAATCCTCAGCACATCCACATTTGAGAATGTAAAATAAAAGCTTTATTAGGACATAAGTTTAAAAGTCCAGAAGGACACAGGTAGGGCGTGTTACCGCTAACGCGTTTCGAGCAAAGTGTTCTTACTCATAGCATGCGGAAAACTTATGTAACGGAAACAAACAGAAACCAACTGCAAGGGAAGCAGTACTATTGAAATCGTAATGAAACAGAAGCTGTGGTTTCCGTTTGCCTTTTCGTTCATGGGTTCCTCCGACGGAAAGCTGCAATGGAACACATGAACAGAAAAGCAACACTGATGTGAACAGGCCCTTACTACATTTTCTTTACTACATTTGTTTGTTTGTTTATTTTTTTTTTAGCTATACTTGATCCTCCAAACGTCATCCTTTTTTTTACTGGTACGTCAATAACAATAAATTTGACACATGTTGTGGAAAATCTCAGTAGTATTTATGGCTTATTAAAATATCAAATAAAGATTCTTGGATTACATATGTTTACAACTGAGGTAAGTGATTATTCACAACTGCTATTGTAAAAAAAAATTATGGAAAAAGTACTGGAGATCCAGTGTCCCCAACCTGCTGTATCCTATTACCTGTTTTTAATCAGCATATGTGTTGTACAGTCAAAAAATGGGCGACAAAACTGCACACGATTTTACCACATATTGACTCAGGTTTTCAACATAGTTTTTGGCAGTGTGCCTTTTACAGGTAAAACACAGGTTTCTTCTGTAGACGCAAAAAAAATAAATGCATTAATTCTGAAAAAACACATACATTTGTTGACTGTACTGCACACTGCCGCTAGGTGTATAGGCACCTAATTTCCAAGAAAATTTCTACTTTACACACTTATAAGGCCCCTGTCACACCACATTTGACAAAATATAAGTTTTATGTACAAAATAAATGTGCAGTGTGGTGTGTAGTAAAAAACCCAAAACAAGGACATGTTGCAAACACATGCAAATTAATAAATTAATAGTCCACATCTGCATATGCTTGATACCAATTTTTTTTCCTATTAGTCCTTTGGTCATTTTAGGCCCCTCTGATGGTGGGTTAAACATTGGAAAGGTTAAAATTAATATTCACCTAACCCCTGTTCCCCCACAGCTCCACTTCCTGCCCGCTGCTTCAGAATGAAATGGGTGTGCAGACGTTGGGGTGTGACGTCACCAGCTACGCTCTTCTGCTCTAGTCACACAGACTGTTCTGACATCTATTTACTAGCATCAGCACAGTGTGGGGGAGGGTCTTTTACTACTACTTCATATACATATGCAAATACGTATACCAAAATGACGCGCTTTGACTTATGTTTGGCTTATATTTTAAAAAAAATCCCCTTCTATGTGGGCGTAAAATCTTTCTTTCCTCTAGTGAATGCCTTCTTTTTACAGTTACAGTTCTAGGTATAAAAATATCATGGGAAAAATCTCTATATTTTTTTTAACTAAATAACCCTAATTTTGATAATCTTTTTGGCTACAGTAGTCCGCCCAATCCATTTATTACTTTGGTTGCCCGACTTTGAACTTATGCTATCTCTACTATGTCTTTATTGTGCACTGGTGCCCAAAACTGTATGAAATATTCTATGTACAGTCTGACTAATGATTTATAGAGCGATAACCTCACATTTATCAGTGTTAAACCTCATTTACCACCTCTGTCCGAGCCTCCAACTTCTCCAGATCCATTTGTAATAGAATACTGTTCTTCTTTGTGTTAATTACTTTACACAGTTTAGTATTATCTGCAAAAATGTATATTTTACTGAACAATCCCCCTACGAGGACATTAATACATATATTAAACAGCGTAGGGCTTAATAATGATCTCTGTGGTACCTTACTAGTAATGGTGACTAATCTGAGCATTTACCTTTAATAACCACCATCTGTTTTCTATGACTAAGCCAGTTACTTACCCACTTAGCTGATTGCAGTAGGACAAAAAGGACCAACGGCGCTGCTAGTAAGGATGTCGAGGTAGAACGGACTTGAATTAAGGTATTTATTGCAAAAGACAGGGCTGTCTTTTGCAATAAATACCTTAATTCAAGTCCGTTCTACCTCGACATCCTTACTAGCAGTGCCGTTGGTCCTTTTTGTCCTACTGCAATCAGCTTTACCTTGACAGCAAACTTGGTTTGTGTGTGTATGGACCTGGCAGCAGCTTCTCGCTTTTGTGACATCTATACGGTGTCCATTATCTAAGGTGAGCGAATTCTCAATTTTGCTCCCATTGGCTCCATCACTTTTATTGCACTATGTGGCGCCGTGTCTCCTTTTATTTTTTATTTTACTTACCCACTTAGGCTTCGTTCACATCTGCGTCAGGACTCTGTTCATGGGTGCCGTCGGACCTTTCCGTCAGGGGAACCCATGAATGGAGTACAAACTGAAACTGCAAATGGTTTCTGTTTGTCACCGTTGTGTAAGAGTTCCGTTGTTTTGGCGGAATCAATAGCGCAGTCCACTACGGTATTGATTCCATCAAAACAACGGAACCCTTACACAATGGTGACAAATGGAAACCATTTGCACAGGACCCGTCACCATTGAAATAAATGGTGACGCAAACGGAAACCTATGGTTTCCGTTTGTTTCGGCTTGGATTCCGTTCATGGGTTCCCCTGACAGAAAGGTCCAACAGAACCCATAAACTGAGTCCCGACGCAGATAAGAATAAAGCCTTACACACATTTTCCCTCAGTCCCAGTATTCTCATTTTATGTACCTGCCATTTTTGCAGCACAGTATCAAGTGCTTTGGAGAAATCAAGATATATGATATCCTATGGCTCGCCTTGGTCCAGTCTACCGCTTATCTGTTCATATAAGCTGATCAGAACAGTTTCACAGGACCGATCATTCATAAACCCATGCTGATATGGAGTTATACCTTTATTCTCTTTGAGATACTTGAGAATAGCATCTCCTAGAAAACCTTCAAACATTTTACCCACAGTAGAAGTTAAATTTACAGGCCTATAGTTTCTATGCTCACTTTTTGACACTTTTTAGAATATTGGTATAACATAAGCATTTCGCCAGAACTGTGGAACAGACCCTGTCATACAAATAATTTTTTTACAAACTGGGCCTCATCTATCAAAATGGTCCAACAGTTGTACTTTGCTATCTCCATCAGTCCCCCAGATTTGAATGGAGCAGTAGCTCATATGCTTGATCATCATTCCATTAAAATGGGGGCTATGGGACCCCTTTTTTTTTGATCGTAGGGGTCCCAGCAGTTGGGCCCACAGTGTTCAGACACTTAGAAATGTTGTTCAATGTACAAAGGAAAACCCTTTTTTTTTTCAAATTATTTATTTATAATACAATTTTTACCACAGCGGTTCTTTCATCAAACCTTATTTAATGCAGCTTATAAAGGCAGCAATTTGTAGCTATTGTAGATATATATACGTAAATTACTCATAATGAACAAAATTTGTTAAAGTTGCCCCATTTGGATTGGATTTTTTTGGGGATTGCAATATCTTAAAGGGGCTGTCCAGTATTAGACAACTGATGACTTATCCAACGGACACCCGACACCCGAACCCCGCACTGGTAGGTTTCACAGGATGCCTCCGGGCACCGGACGTACATGCCAGAAGCAGTTGGTTCCGGCCACTGAATAGTGGCCTAGATGCCGTACTGCAGCTCTCCTCCCATTCAAGTGAATAGGAGCAGAGCTGCAGTTCGGCAGCACGGCCGCTATGCCATGTATGGAGCTAACTGCTCCTGGCTCCGTACATCGCATAATGAGCCGTAACATCTGGTTCCCGGAGGCAGCCGGAGTGGCTTAACGGTGTGGAGTCTGGGTATCGGACCCGCACCGATTATAAACTGATGACCTATTCGCTGGATAGGTCATCACTTGTTCAGTAATGGATAACACCTTTAACATTTACAGTAAATATCTTAACACTGAAAGTAATGCATAAAATGGAAACTGACATGTTTAATCTTCTTTTAGGAGCCGTACTATAAGATAGAACATTTAGACCTACAAACAACATACTGTGTATCTGCAAGATTGATATACCCCACATATGGTATATTTTCCAACAAAACATGTATAACAACTAAAACAGGTAATGTTTCAAAATGTTTAATCTCTTCTTATTAAAGGAGATGTCTTATGAAGAAAACCCCTGTCCATATGCTCTATTAAGGCATATGGACGTCATTAAGTGTGGTCTCACTATTGTGGACCCCTCCTCTCCATGCATGAAGGTATGTTCACACGGAGTGTTTTCAGCCGTTTTTCAGGCCATAAACGTCCCGAAAAACAACTGAAAAATCGGAAGCAGAACGCTTACAAACATCTGCTCATTGATTTCAATGGGAAATATGGCGTTCTGTTCCGATGGGATGGGGAGTTTAAAAAAACGCCCGCGAAAAAGAAGTGCCTGTCACTTCATGAGCCGTTTTTGGAGCTGTTTTTCATTGACTCTATAGAAAAACAGCTCCAAAGACGGCCGTAAAAAACGCAGCAAATTACGTAAGTCTGGAGCTATTTTCCCTTAAAAACAGCTCCGTATTTCAGACGTTTTTGGTTAAGCGTGTGAACATACCCTAACGTGGACAGCCATTCATTTAGTTCTCCCGTCATACTAAGTTATCATATCACTAGGAAACTCCTTATTCCTTTTCTTACTTATTAGTGGGAGTATGACCGCTGACATACTCTCTGTTTAGAAGGTTGCAAATATCTATATCTTATTGATATACCATAATTTACTATGGCAGGAAAACTCCCTTAAAAGGGCTTTCCATTACTGAAACATTGATGGCCTATTCTTGCATGATTGCAGGGTTGCCAACCTTTACTTCAGTAATTTCTGGACAACTCAGCTAAAAATCACGGACAGGCCAAAATTATTACGGACACATTACAAAATCAATGCCTGTGCAGTGTGCTAGGAGTGACTCACCAATCACAGCCCAGTTTTCCCCTGCTAACATCTCGTGGGAAAGCTGCAAGCGGGGCTGTGATTGGTGAGTCCGAGTCACTCACCACTCACTCCTCCCCCTCCCCCTCACCACCGCTACCGCCATGGCTTGTTTTAGACAGAGTGTTGTTCTAGGCAAAGTTAAAAGTGGGGCCCCAAATGCTGAATTAATGTATGAATAATGCAGTCAATTCAGAAGGTGATGTGCAGAGAAACGTATCTCTGATTTCTAGAGCATCCAGGAGTGTTGTAAGCCCCAAAGCATATATCCCCCCTCTCACACAAAAAAAACTATCTACATACATATACATAAATGAAAGACAGCAGCACTCTGTAGCAAATCCCACTACAGTGACTGGTGCACAGCAGATAATCCTGATCCAACGATTGTATAATATATCGAGAAGAAATTCAGCAGCACTCCAATTTAAGCAAAAAATTAAGTGCTTTATTCAATCGAATGCAGAGATGTGACGTTTCTGTCCAGCCTTAGGACCTTTCTCAAGCATAGTGATACCATTAACATAGGTGATATTTAAGGCATGTGTCTCATTAACATAATGAGTCATCATTAAAACATTGTGCAAGTTAAATACAACCGGAACCATATATTACAAATATATCACCCAGCGTAACAAGTGTAAATGCATATAGGTGACATATTGTGGTAATAAAAAACATAAAACAACAATACAATCCATCCATACTCAATCGATTAGTGTATGATAAAAAATGCAGCAATGTGTGTAGAAGCTGGGACTTCAGGACCACTCACCAATAGATGACGAGCAATGCAGCTGTCCGATAATGAATTGCAGGTAAGAAGCAACAGTCGTAGTTCTAAGAGTTAGACTCTGTTGAGAAAACTAAGGAACAACGGTCCTAATATAATAACCATATCAGTCTGTTTTGTACATGGGAAAAGGGGGACTAATTTAAGACAAGACACTGTAGTCACCATAGTCACAAGGACAGATAGCACATTTGTTGTGTTAAAGTACCACACGTAGACCCAGGGTTCCTGACTCACTTAACGCGAATCATAGTACCATGGATCGGGGTCTGGGTGTTGATTTGTTACAATATCGTGTACAGGTCTCACACCTCAGAACACCACACTTACGTGTCACGGTACACATGGATTTTCTTCACAGAGATACCGCATTACTTAAAACCAAGGTTCAAGTACTTGAGAATACTTTCAAAATGCTGATTACAGTTGACGATTATAATATCCACATGGAGAAACTACATTTATATATGGCTAAACTGAGATCTGAAACAGAAGAAATTAAAAAGAGGAAATGGTAGAGATCAAAATGATCATAAAATGGGACGTGTTTATTCCTGGCTTTATACATCTGATTTCACCGCTGCTTACTCTAAAATGGATCGGAAGAAGAAAGATCTTGATCACGCTTACGATAATAAAGAATATCCTCTAAGACACCATCCTAGTCAAGAGAATATTTTAGCAAATATCAGGGAACATACTTCAAAAGAAAAAACACCAGAAGAGCAGGTCGGAAACGACACAGAGTAAGGAAAAAACAGTTACCAGAAGAATACAAGACAACAGGGAATGAAGGCTCTTTACAACAAAGGGAAGAACACACAGAGACTGTGGTAAATATCTCCTCCATTGTTTTAACATCATCACGATTACAGGTTCTATCTAAAGGACTGTCATTTTGCCCTAGTCAAAAGATGGACTGGTTTGGTCTAGAACTTGATCTATATAATTTTGACAGAAATATTCAACTAAAGATTTGGTTTGATAGATGTGATGTTAATATTGCTTCCCAAATTAATGATAATGAATTAAGCCTACGCAGATTTGGCTTGTTCAACAAAAGTGATTTTTCTCCAACTATAGTGGAACATACGGTTGAAGCATTTTTTGGATTGGTCAAAAAATATGTTGAACAATTACATATGAAATATCAGGATGAGAGTTTGATAGACCCTAACCTGACCACTGCTGAGATATTGGCTGTTGACGAGCTGATCCATAACCACGACCTCATCATTAAGCCTGCGGACAAGGGAGGTGCGGTCGTGGTTATGGACACAAGCTCATACATCGATGAAGTTAATAGACAGTTACAGGATATTAATGTCTATGAACCACTGTCTGGTGACCCTATATTGGGCATTAAGAAGAGAATTCTTACTCTGTTGAATCAAGATTGTGACAGCGATCTTATTGACCAGAACCTTAAGAAATTCCTTATTGTGGATCATCCTAATATTCCCTTTTTGTATTTGTTGCCCAAAATACACAAATGTTTAAAAAATCCTCCGGGCCGCCCAATAATATCGGGTAGGGGCTCGTTGCTCAGCAACATATCTATTTTTGTGGACAGGGCATTGAGGGACTTTGTGACTAATACTAGGTCCTATATTAGAGATACTTCAGATTTCATTCACAAACTAAAACAGGTGACACCGCCTCAGGGATCTATTTTAGTTTCTTTTGACGTGGTGTCACTGTATACATCTATTAATCATAATTAAGTGATTGAGGTGGTCAGACGCAGATTAGATACATCAGATTACAGTACATCTAGCAGTGATTTTATCATATCTCTTCTAGAATTGATTTGGACTTCTAACTACTTTTGTTTTAACGATAAATACTATTTACAGTTGAGGGGGACGGCCATGGGGTCAAATATGGCTCCAACATATGCCAACATCTTTGTAGATATGATGGAGGAGATGTTGATCTATGTATCCCACCACTTCCGCCATGTACTGAGGTGGTGGAGATACATAGATGACATCTTCCCCATCTGGACAGATTCTGAAGAATCATTGTCACATTTTCATACATTTCTGAATCAAATTGACCCTGACATCCAATTTACGATTGCACTCTCTACAGAGAGGATTCAGTTCTTGGATGTAATGGTATACATGAGTGATTGGTCTTTCAAAACTAATCTTTATACCAAGCCAACTGATCGTAATACACTGCTAAGATATGAAAGTTGTCATCCAAAGAGAATGATCCGTTCTCTTTCGTTTTCCCAGATGCTTAGGGCAAAACCGATAGGGGATGATAATATAAATTTAGATCAAACCCTAAATAGAATGATGTTCAACTTTTCAGAAGAGGCTATCCTAGACAATTATTACAGACACAAATGAATAAAATGAGAACATCCTTTAGTGGGAATTCCATACGTACTCCAAAATCATTAAAACATATTCCATTTATCTCAACCTATAATGACTTGAAGTGGGGATGTGTCTAGATTATTAATAGACACTTGAACATCATAAGCAATAGTTACAAACAGATTGAAGAACTGAATAACACTCCCCTCATGTCATATAGACGGTCACAAAACCTACGTGACAGACTAGTTAAAACTCAGGTAAAAGACACGGGTAGAATGGGACAACAGATCTTATTTAAATCAAGGAGAGTAGGTAATTTCCCGTGCCTACACTGTATTAATTGTCGCCTTATGTGTAAGGACAGTATTTTCTTACATCCCCTTACACATAAGGAATATAGAATTAAACATTATGTAACATGCGACTCAGGTTGGGTCATCTATGTGTTATGGTGTCCTTGCTCTCTATTATACGTGGGTGATTTCAAAACACGCTTAAACAACCATAGATATGCCAAAAAATGTGATCAGCCTGTTGCAAATCAATTCTCTGAAATGGGACACACCGAAAAAGACCTTAGATTTATGCTGTTGGACCATATTCCCCTAACTAGGGGAAGTGGAGACAGACATATGGCTTTACACAAATGTGAACTCAAGTGGATCTTTTTATTCGATTCCCTAAAACCAAAGGGGTTAAATATTGAGATCAACGTAATAAGACTATCAAACAAATGAAGTGCAAATCAAACAAATGCCTTTGAAATGACTATCAAACAAATGCCTTTGAGGTGTCTTCTCAGTCCTTGTGTTGCACTCCTCTGCGAAAATGATTTAATTGTGATACTTATTATTTATCATGTTATTTTTTCATATTAATGAAATTTTAACGTTTATCTTTTTCTTGTTATAGATCACAATGACACATAGGGACCACTTACCACTTATCGATGTTTCCATATAAATTGTATTTACTGAACTTTGGATACAGTGAAGCCATTGTAGATCTAGAGTCTGACTAGTTGAAAATGTCATTAGGTTTAATAAATGATTATTTAATCTGTATATGCTGTGGATAATGGAGTTCATAACCACTGTTTACTCACCCCCTGGACTATATTCTTAAATTGAGCTGCTGACAGGCTTGACCCTGCCTCTTAAAAGTCCCGATACATGTTAGTGTGGTGTTCTGAGGTGTGAGACTGGTACACGAGAGTGTAACAAGTCAACACCCAGACCCCGATCCATGGTACTATAATTCGTGTTAAGTGAGTCAGGAACCCTGGGTCTACGTGTGGTACTGTAACACAACTAATGAAAAAATATGCTATCTGTCCTTGTGACTATGGTAATTACAGTGTCTTGTCTTAAATTAGTCCCCCTTTTCCCATGTACAAAACAGACTGATATGGTTATTATATTAGGACCGTTGTTCCTTAGTTTTCTCAACAGAGTCTAACTTTAAGGGTATGTGCACACACACTAATTACGTCCGTAATTTATGGACGTATTTCAGCCGCAAGTACCGGACCGAACACAGTGCAGGGAGCCGGGCTCCAAGCATCATACTTATGTACGATGCTAGGAGTCCCTGCCTCGCTGCAGGACAACTGTCCCGTACTGAAAACATGATTACAGTACGGGACAGTTGTCCTGCAGAGAGGCAGGGACTCCTAGCATCGTATATAACTATGATGCTAGGAGCCCGGCTCCCTGCACTGTGTTCGGTCCGGTACTTGCAGCCGAAATACGTCCGTCAATTACGGACGTAATTAGTGTGTGTGCACATACCCTTAGAACTACGACTGTTTCTTCTTACCTGCAATTCTTATATCAATATGTCATTTTCTTGTGTCCGGCAAAATTGTTTGCATCAGTGCGCATGCGCAGCGATTGATGTTTCTTTGCTCAGCAACGATAAACTTACGGCTATAGTTCCAGGAATGCGCAGGAGATGCCTGTGAATGCCGAGCTGTCAGTTCATACATAACAAGTTCATTATCGGACAGCTGCATCGCTCGTCATCTATTGGTGAGTGGCCCTGAAGTCCCAGTTTCTACACACATTGCTGCATTTTTTATCATACATTAATCGATTGATTATACAGTAGATGTATTGTATTGTTGTTTTATGTTTTTTATTATCACCATTATGTCACCTATATGCATTTACACTTGTTACGCTGGATGATATATTTGTAATATATGGTTCCAGTTGTATTTAACTTGCACAATGATTTAGTGATTACTCATTATGTTAATGATACACATGCCTTAAATATCACCTATGTTAATTGTATCACTATGCTTGAGAAAGGTCCTAAGGCTGGACAGAAACGTTGCATCTCTGCATTCGATTGAATAAAGCACTTTATTTTTTGCTTAAATTGGAGGGCTGTTGAATTTCTTCTTGATATATACATATACAGTTATTATATCATACCACTATACCAGATTAAATATTTGCTACATACTGTTACTGAACCTCACTCACTATTACAAGACCAATAATATCACAATATAAGGTCCAAAAAATACCGCCACACCATAACCATAGAGACTGAATAATACCCCCATACTGTTACTGAATAAAACTGCAACACCATAGGCACAGTGACTGAATAATACCACCATACTGTTACTGAATAATACCGCCACACCATAACCACATAGTGACTGAATAATACCCCCATACTGTTACTGAATAATACTGACACACCATAACCACATAGTGACTGAATAATACCCTCATACTGTTACTGAATAATACCTCCACACCATAACCACATAGTGAGTGAATAATACCCCCACACTGTTACTGAATAATACCGCCACACCATAACCACATAGTGACTGAATAATACCCTCAAACTGTTACGGAATAATACCTCCACACCATAACCACATAGTGACTGAATAATACCCCCATACTGTTACTGAATAATACCCCCATACTGTTACTGTAAAATAAACACTATACAAAGGCCAATATTACCACCATATAGTGACCATATAGTGGTAGATGCCAGTTATACACAGGAACTCTGCAGACGATATAGTGATTACAGCACTTCTATATCCAGTGACACACAGGTGATGTTTTATCTGATTAGAGTCGTTCACTTTCCCTTTTTTTCTCCTTCCGGCAAAGACAACTGTGACGACTTATTCCAGCCACGACTCAGAATTTGACACACAGACATGTTTGTTTCTCATTTGTTCAGCACCCTCCACACCTATACTCCATCCTCTAAACAAACTAGTAATCCATAGTGCCCCAGATGATAATAATGATACCTCATTGCTCGACACAATAAAACTGCCCAATCAGTAACCGTGCCCCCACACAGTAATAAGGCCCCCTTTGTGCCCCCTGTATATAGTGCCACAGAGAGCCCCCTGTGGATAGTGACACACACAGCCCCCTGTAGATAGTGCCACACACACCCTCTTGTAGATAGTGACACACAGCCCCCCTTGTACATACTCCCACACAGACCCTCTTGTACATACTGCCACACAGCCTCCCTTGTAGATACTGCCACACAGCCCCCCTTGTACTTAGTGCCACCCGCCCCCATTGTTCGTAGTGCCACACAGCCCCCTTTGTACTTAGTGCCACACAGCCCCCCCTTGTACTTAGTGCCACACAGCCCCCAGAATCTTCTGAACATGTGCAGAAGAATAATCTGTGCAGAGCACGCTCTAGTGACCAGCTAGAGCTTGGGAAATCCGCTCCAGCGCAGCAGGACATGAGCATACACCGCGTTCCAA
This sequence comes from Rhinoderma darwinii, assembly GCF_050947455.1. Lineage (NCBI taxonomy): Eukaryota > Metazoa > Chordata > Amphibia > Anura > Rhinodermatidae > Rhinoderma > Rhinoderma darwinii. The sequence continues at coordinate 268,151,274 of NC_134690.1, forward strand.
ATTATTATGCACATTGGATTTAAGTGTCATAAACATTTCATTATTAGTTTTTCAATTAAACTCATGGATGGTATTGTGTCTTAGGGCTCTTTGGATCATTGTAATCAATCTCAGACACCTGTGATAATTAGTTTGCCAGGTGTGCCCAATCAAATGAAAACTACTTAAGAAGGACGTGCCACATTATTAAGCAGGCCACAGGTTTCAAGCAATATGGGAAAGAAAAAGGATCTCTCTGCTGCCAAAAAGCGTGAAATAGTGCAATACCTTGGACAAGGTATGAAAACATTGGATATTTCAAGAAAACTTAAGCGTGGTCATCGTACTGTGAAAAGATTTGTGGCTGATTCAGAGCACAGACGGGTTCGTTCAGATAAAGGCATAATGAGGAAGGTTTCTGCCAGACAAATTAATAGGATTAGGAGAGCAGCTGCTAAAATGCCATTGCAAAGCAGCAAACAGGTATTTGAAGCCGCTGGTAACTCTGGAGTCCCGCTAACCTCAAGGTGTAGGATCCTCCAGAGGTTTGCAAGTGTGCATAAAGCTATTATTCGGCTAACCCTAAACAATGCTCACAAGCAGAAACGGTTGCAGTGGGCTCATAAATACATGAAGACTCATTTTCAAACCATGTTGTTTATTGATGAGTGCCGTGCAACCCTGGATGGTCCAGATGGATGGAGTAGTGGATGGTTGGTGAATGGCCACCATGTCCCAACAAGGCTGTGACGTCAGCAAGGAGGTGGCGGAGTCATGTTTTGGGCTGGAATCATGGGGAGAGAGCTGGCAGGCCCCTTTAGGGTCCCTGACGTTGTGAAAATGAGCTCTGCAAAGTACGTAGAGTTTATGACTGACCACTTCCTTCTGTGGTACAAAAATAAGAACCGTGCCTTCCGTAGCAAAATTATCTTCATGCATGACAATGCACCATCTCATGCTGCAAAGAATACCTCTGTGTCATTGGCTGCTATGGGCATAAAAGGAGAGAAACTCATGGTGTGGCCCCCATGTTCCCCTGACCTCAACCCTATTGAGAACCTTTGGAGCATCCTCAAGAAAAATATCTATGAGGGTGGCAGGCAGTTCACATCAAAACAGAAGCTCTGGGAGGCTATTCTGACATCCTGCAAAGATATTCAAGCAGAAACTGTCCAAATACTCACAAATTCAATGGATGCAAGAATTGTGAAGGTGATATCAAAGAAGGGGTCCTATGTTAACATGTAACTTGGCCTGTTAAGTTTTTTTTTTATTGAAAGAGCTTTTGATTTCTGTAAATATGACCTCCTGATGCTGCAAATTCAACAAATTACCATTTTAGTTCTCTTTACAACCTTTAAAATGTTTTGATCTCTGTTGTGCATAATAATTTGAAACAGTGCATTTTGAGTTTTTTACTTCTAAAAAAAAATCTGTTATCATTCGGAGATTTGTTCAATAAAATTCGCATTATACTCCAACGGTTGATGGCTTGAAGATTATACTGACTGTCATTTGCATCGACTATTTAGGAAAATCAGCGAAAAATAACATTTGCATAATAATTTGGAACGCGGTGTACTTTCAGGTTCTTTTTACAGGAATTACATATCCTTTAGAACAAAATCCAGTGAATTTGGTCATATGGTGCTAAGATGGTGTCAATCAGGCTTAGGGGGACTGTAATTTGCTTATAATGCACACTTTAAACAGGAGCTCTTAACTTTCTAATGTGAACTTTGTAGTATACAGTATATACCCATGCATGACAGGGTAATGGAAATAGAGATTCTTTTTGTATTTTGACATTGGGTAACTTGCAGTTATTTTGTTACAGATCACACTTCTGAAGAAAGAGTAAAAATGATGCTATATATTTTGGTAGTCATACTATTCATCTTTATAGTTTTTGGTTCAGGATATGGTGTCCATAAATATATTCATGTTGGCAACCTCAAGCATCCACAAATTCTTGTAAGTATTGTAACAATTATAGCTTACAGCCTTTGTTCGACACTCAATGTATTTTGCAAACCTACTTTTCACTTTCTTATAAATTTGTGTTTTAACAGATTTTCATAAGGGTTTCTACTGTCCGCAAATGAGGATGCACATCCGTAGCCGTCCACAATTGCGGAAGCTCCCATAGACTTCTATGGGTGAATACTTGCCGCAATTGCGGACAAGTATAGGAGATGTTTTATATTTTGCAGATCATTTCTAGGGCCGTAAATATATATACGGAAAGGTGTCCGTGGCCAATGGAAATGAATGGGTCCATGATTTCATCCGTAATTACTGATTCCATAATTACGGATGAAAACTATGCTCGTGTGCATGGGGCCTAACAGGGAAGCTCCACCTATCATTATTATTGATATACTGAGGTTGTGGGAATGCTTTGTTACTAACATGGGGGGTATAGTGGGAACCTGCTAGGAATATAAAATTAACTTGCAGCCCTTCAAGATATACAGATCACTAAAGCTGCTAAAAGGAACAGTTCCAGTATTAATATTATAGTTTAATAACTCCTAGACCCCTCCTTTTTTTTTTCTTTTTCTTTCTATAATTTCCCCGATTCTCTTGTAAAGTTCCTGTATATGATTTTCGAGAACACCTACTGGTCTTTTTGTCTCCAGTGTGGATACAGTACAACCCCATTATGTTTATGTACTTCATTTCACTTCATACTGTAGGGATATGTTGACTCTGCAGATCTTGCAGTTCTCTTTTCCAAAGTTTTGAATGATATGTCAATATTAAGGTAATACATGAAGTATTACCTTAATAAAAACTATTGAAACATAACTCCTAGGGATTTTATTTTCTAGGAGTTTGATGATACTTTCTTCCAAGTAGCTCAGAGGGAGAAATTAATTTTAGAATGGGCATACCCCCTACATTAATTACATCTGCATGTCCCAGTAGGACATAGGGATAGGGGTTGTCTGAGGCAGAGATTAATTAAAGATAATAGGCAGAAAAATAAGAGCATACTGAAAAGTAGAACATTGTAAGAACCATGTAAATTTGTCTGTTACTTCTGTTCTCTGTTTCAGAATATAACCTCCAACAATAATAACAATGTAGTCTTATTTGATGCACACAACGTAACAATAAATGTCATCAAAATTGTGTCTGGCAAGTTAAATGAGCAAAGCACCATGACGGCTGACAAAGAAGAAAAAACACAGGTCGAGAAAGATCTATACTTCACAGATGGTGGGTATGATGCCAGTGATAGTTTAGGAGTTACAGATGATGACCATGGCTATGTCAGCCTTCTTGAACAGGTGCCAGGTACTGGACCAAAAATTTCACCATATGACATGCCACATAATCTTCTAGAAATACCTGTTAAACCATCAATGTCAACATCACTTCTTCTAAACAAGGAAGAAGATGTGTATGGACGTTTAAAACATAATTCAAATATTGAATCCACCCAAGAAAAAGATGTGGTAGAAGCTCACCAAACGCCAGATATGTCAGAAGAAACGTTTACATACCTCCCAAAAAATGATCAAAATGTTCCCAAACTGGATGTATTAAATCATGAACTCTATGAAATAGAAGAATCTTCTATAGGACAAGATGCGGCTAATATAGATGTGACAAATGACACAGACTTTAGTGAATGTGATACTCTCTTTGTAGACTGGAGTCCTACAAGTCACCAAATCTATATACCAAACTTTCATAACAGAACAGTAGATGTAGTTTGCACAGAAGAGTGCCAGGAAGTGGAAGGACTGTTATCTCATCTTTATAAACCTATACAAATACAAGAAACCTCTGAAGAACTGGACTGCCTAGAACAAAAATGGGAGCTCCATGTAAAAATGCAGGAATAAGCGGATCAGGCAGAGTAAAATGAGCTCAATAATTATTTTCTGAAGGTCCCAGCTGTGTTTTTTTATATTATATAGAAATAACTTTTATATCTTCCTCTTTTATTATTGTACTTGGTAAGAATGTATCCATACATGATTGGCTTATATTACAACTAATTAATCTACATTTCCTGTGGTTGACGTTACATGTATGAGTGGGTGAGTAGTGCATGCTGCAGCACCCCAATAGCTGTTGGACCTTAAGGGGGTTGTCTAGTTTAGAAAAAAATATTTATATACCATATATGTCAATTCTGAGTTAATCAAATGGGTACTACTGTTCAGGATCCTCATCTCTTAGCCAGATTGTAGAACAGTTACTATTGATCAATATGAATTAATATTCAAAGTTTTATTTAAAAAGAAATATATAGACAGCAAAATAATTTATTTCACATTCTTAGAAATTATTAGCAAACATGCAAATCATATTATCTCTTATCCAATTAGCAATCTCTTTTCATTTTGAACATATACATAGCAAGTTAATTACTCCCCCTGGATTACGTCAGAGTATATAACACACCTGAGGATTCAGTAAGAACTTTAGATATCTAGTTTTCTCTAATGATTTAGAATATCTTTACTACTTTGGTCTAAATTAATTCAAAGTTATAACTTATATTTATCTGTCCTACATTATACCAGTAAAAATGATCTGAAAAATGCTTTATTAAGAATACTATATGATGTTACGTAACGTAACTGACTACATATATGAAATAGTTAACTTTTAAGGCCCACCTACAGGATGACACCTGACTCATGATATTTTCTATAAATACACTCACTAGTGGAACACCAGGCTAGGACTAAGGACCCTAGTGGTCTGAAACGCGTAAGCGTGGTCCCGGGATATTTGTTTTAATCTCTTTGTTTTAACATGACCAAATAAACCATTTAACTTTTATACCGAGTGCTGGATACATCTTCATTATTCACCTCCATTACCTTGCATACCTGCTAAAGACACAGGACCTTATTGGGAGTATTTACAAGCACCTGCAGCACCTGGATCAACTTATACCTACTTGTACCAACTAACGCATTGGAAACACATTGGAAACGCATTGGAAACACGGTGAGCGAACGTTTTGTAATACATTCAAATTTTAGCATTGAATAGAGGCAAAGACGCTGAACTGTTAACAGCTCTCCATGTATGCAAGCTCAAAACAAGAAAAGCTGTCAATCGCTGTGTGGGTAGAGGAAGCAGAACAAACCAAAGGAGGAAAAAGCATACAGACTTGTTGGTTTATGAATAACCACAAGTGAACACGGGACGTTTCTGCTCAACAATGAGCCTTTCTCAAGCAGTTACAAAGTGTTATGTGTCATCTATATATAGAAAATCAATAAAATCACATTTCATAAATATATAAATCAATTGATCAGCAAAATAAAAAAAGAAATTATTACTATAAACAGGTACATGTGATATTATATCAATTGATTCATATGTAATAAAGTGACTAGTGTATATGCATAACATCCAAACTCATTGTGTCATTACATCTGTGTCATAAATTAATTAATTAATTAAAACCATAAAAAGAGCTAATCAATGTACAAATAAGACACATATGTCCAAAAGGTGGCATCGGGTTTTTAGGTCAGGCTTCGCATGCTCAGCAAGTTACGGAGAGATATTACCAAACATATCACGTTTAACCACACTACGACTTAATAAAAATACCACAGTGCTATCTCCCTTATTTCAATTTCATCTCTCTGCATTGTATCGTTCCTCCGTTATTCCTCCTACAAATTTATGAATACATTGACAACTACAAGTTTTGGGTGTGTCCCCACACAGTCATACAGTGTCCATTCAGTGCTCACAGTCTCAAACAAGAAGAATGGTAACATCCAGTTGTCAATTATTTCATACATTTCTAGAGGAATAACCGAGGAACGGCACAATGCAGAGTTCTAAAAAAAGATGCTCGAGAATTGTGATTTCATGGGGAATACAAGTATTTACTAAAACAGAACTGGCAGGAGAGCTGTGCTAATGACAGATTTTTCTGCTGTTCGGAAACCTGGTAAATAAAGCATTACACAATCCCCATTAATATCAATGGTTTTTTTCATGTAACGCACTGATGTGCCAGGTTCTCCAGAGAGACGCTAGTTTGGTTAATAGATTAGGTTTATATAGAGAAAAAGAAAACTATTTTACTATCCTAATAATTCTAGCTAAAAGCATGAGAAAATCTCAATATGGTTCTAGATGCCTAACGATCTAGAAATACAATAATTTGTAACAATAAGAAACAAGTATTATTAAATACAAAAGAGTGCATGCACTTTACCCACAACCCCTATGAAAAAACTCATTGGCCATAAAGTATACCAGATATAATATTAATAAATAACTTCATGAAGAACATGCATGATTATTAATAGAACAATCAATTCATAGATATAAAAAAAAGTCAAATTCATAAATGCATAATTATATCTAAAGTCCCCAATGTGAGGAAACCAACTTCATAAGAAATAAAATAATTCAATAAATATAATAGCCATTTTATATGCCAAACAAATTCCTGAGAAAAAAGGGGAAGGATAAAAGGAGTTTAGTAGCAGTATTCAATAGCTCTCATAGATCATTATTGCCCCCCCCCCCCCAAATCATGATATCCACAATGTCAGATTCTAGCAAAAATGTTACGGACATCCTTATAATGCAAATGGAATACTGATCCACTAAAGACATTCATGTACTGATCATAATGAGGCAATACAAAACAGAGGATTGGCTAACATGCAGTGAGAACAGAATACCATTCAGTAAATAGTGACAGCCTTGCTTATCACAGTGTGTTGCTGGAGCATATGTATCCACTCAGAATACGGGCATTTCCCACTGAGTAACCTTAATAAATACGGATCTTTGGCTCCATAACCCTACGAGAGAGGGTCACTATCTATCACTCTCATCACCATTATTTTTGGTGTATGTCTTCTTTCTCATTTTTGCACGTTTTTATTAACGTTTAATAAATCATTAATAATTGTTAATTATTGCTGTATATTTTCGACACTATATTTTTTTTCATATATGCATCTACTACTGACATTTGTATATTTGCTTTTTTTTTTATTTTTTTTTATATTTATTATACTTGTCTCGCTTACATATAACTATTGCCAGCCGGTCCCTTTGCTGCAGGAATTCCCCATCACTTTATTTGTCAATTTCTTATTTATTTTATCTTGTCCTTGCTATTCTGCGTTGTCTCTCCTGCGGTGTCTGCACAGACGCTCGATCGCGCGCCTGTGGTGGGGCAGGCATTCAGGAGTGCCGCTCAGCGTCTAGGGTTGCCATGGTGATGATTCATCACGTGGCGCCTGTCACATGACGCGCGGCGCGTCCCGTGATGCGTGCGCCGCTCGGTGGGCGTGTCGAGCGCCGAATTTCATTCGCCGCAGGTGTACCTAACTTTGTCCATTTATTATTTCAACCCCTAGAGTTTTAATGTATGTAGCCTCCTGACGAAGCCGGTCACAGGGCGAAACGCGCGTCGAGGCGTTTATTCAGCCATTCATCTCCTTTGACTTTCTGCGCTCTGCATCATGTCCCAGGGTATGTGCTAGCTGTTGATTTGATTGTGTCTTAGTCAGTGTTTTATTCATATTCTGGCGATCTTCTTGAAACTATTTGAGTTTTCTTGACACTTCATTCTTCCGTGCATTAGATATATCTTGCAGGTTATAGTGGGCATGGATATTATCCATTGTCTACTTTTGTGTACCGCTATCATCAGTTGGTAGCAATATACCTTGTGTGGACTTTGCTATCTATATTCATAGGTGCACTATTATACTATATGCACTATTGGAGCGTGGTCTGGTCAAAGTTTTGGATGATTGACTCTGCTGTCATGGTCTATTCCATCTGACCCTGCTGTTTGTATTTCTGTGTATGACGTATCCCATTCTCTTTTCATTATATGTTATTGTCGATTATATTCAATAAAGTATTTTGTTTGCATCTTTGTATATTATTTTAGTATACTATCTTTCTTAGGGCTATGTCCCTTTATGGTTAATTTTTAGGTTGTCCATAACCCTACGAACCAGAGTATGCGTTAGCATTGGTACCTATATATTATGGCAGTGATCTAGCTCATCAGAGGCCAGTCCGTCCAGTAGCCTCCAGCAGGTAGTCTCCATCAGTTGTCTGATAAAGCAGAAGGGCGCTAAATTCAAGATCAAAGATGCAGGCTGCTTGCTCCCCAATTACGACGTTGTGTCCGCGTCTTAGGTCACTGATGCATTTTGGCCGCTATTTTGTCTATTCAGGACCTGTTCACATCTGCGTTGGGCCATTCCATTTTTCTGCTCCGTCAAAGGAGCAGAACACGGGAATAACGGAAGCGCTGGATCCGTTGGAACAATGGAGACAACCGGCGCTTGACGCAACCCATTGACTTTAATGGCTTCCATCAGGTTTTAGTCGGGGTGTCCATTGATTTACCGGAAATAATAGCGCAGCATGTTATTGTTTTCAGCATTTTTGAGAGAATCTGTGACAGAGGCCCTTAACGGATCCTCTAACAGATGTGAGCAGGCCCTAACTGAGAATTCCCTTGTTTTATAAATTATTCTCTCACATTCCGTTATTAACCCACTACCTACAAGTAATAATGAGGGATGGCATTCAACTTCACTGTAGGCTGTAAAACAAGATGGTTTTTAGGTTCAGTGTATCCTATTTGACCACCAGATGTCAGGAGATATCAGGAAAACTGCAATATATCATAGCTAAAAATGACAAAATAAAAAAAAAAATCTCACATGTAGAAATTGTTTTTGCGTTGCTGTGCTCGGAGTTGATCAGATCCCCTGTCAAATGTTTCACTTGTGGTTTCTATGTTGTTTTATATCTTGGTTGATAATAAATAATGACAGAAGGAAACATGAGATGTATTAGTTGCTGTGTAAGATTAGAATCACTGTACCTAAATATAGAACTTGGTGAGGACTTTATGTATTGATATCAATTTATTCACCTGTTTACTTGGCAAACATTACTTTACAGATAAAATTATTTCAGGATCATTACATTGATATTGAATTATTACTTTAATTGGATTTAATTTTTTTATCATGGGGAAGAATATCTATAAGGCAATTTTTTATAACATTTCACAGATACACAGCTTCAGCAGTACAATGTACTTGATATACTTTATAATGAAAATCAGTGCTGTGGGGCCTAAACCTGTGTCCATGGATGCATCGCCTAAAAAAATAAATGCCTCTTCAAAAACAAAAATCTATGTGTAAATGTATGCCTCTAAATAATACAGTAATACAGTTATCAAATAATACCACTATACAAATATAATGTTATTGAGTAAAACTCACTTTGCTAAGACTAATATTTCCAATAATAACGGACCACTAGGTGCCTCCAACTGCCGACTATGGCAACACTACTCTTTCATTATAGTCTGAATTTGTAAGGTTGCCTCCTGGCATTTACATGTTGCTGTACTTCCTAGTCACAAGATACAGTATCATGATGCCCAAGAGCAGTGGTCTCTAACCAGTGGCTCAGGTGCCACATGTGGCTCACAACCCCCTGCTGTCGGTCTGTCTCTCTATAGGGACCTTGAGTTATAACCATATGATCCACATTACCAATATTACAGACATATCCTAACCCCAGAAAAGTGGCAATTTGCGTGGTGAAATACCAGTGTGTTAAATTTCAAACTGAAACATTTAACAGCAAATAGAAATGTAATGATTTTGTTTTTGCTACATTTAATATGTAAACATTTTTTTACATAAATGTGGCTCCCGGCCATCATTCAAAATAGAATGTGACTCACAAGGCATAATAAAAGTTTTGGGCCGCTGCCCAAGAGTATAAGCTCCTTATATTAAGAATAAAGTAGAGTTTTTCAGAACATATTTTTCATAATTATTTAGGTCTCATGCACACAGGGCATTACTCCCCCTTAATATGGTATACAGTGGAACATGCCACAAAACATCTGTGTGCCTGTGTATAAAATCGGAGACATACGGAACTGCAGTATGGCCAAATCAGGTATGGGAGCCATATTAACAGATCTGTAATACGGCCCGAATAGTCATGTTTAGAAACGCATTTAAAAACATCTAAAACTATCACATCTTAAAAATGTAGAACTTTTTTTTTAATAAGATTCTTATTATGAAAGATAGCTACTACTACAGGTATAATCAGAGATTGGATACAGCTGGTTCTCCCAAACCGGTTGTTAAAAAATAAAAGCCCGTTGACGTAACTAGAGGGAGGATGGATCCTGACTCGATTCCCCATGGATTCATTTGTGCATACTTAGGACGCCGATACAATTGAATAATCAGGGGCTGGCGGAAGCCCGCAATTCGTGCTTCCTCTGTGCTGCAGACAGCGATTATGTCAAAGTAACGCTTGCTTTGTTTCGCACAAAAGGCCAGGCCTGAATAGCTACGATGCCATTACGGGAGCTGGGATTGGTGAGCATTGTCAGTGGGCACAATGTAGATTATTATTTATTTCAGGAGGCATAGTGTACATTATAATTTATTTCCGGGCACAGTGCAAATTATTTATTTTGGTGGCACAGTATTTATTATTATTATTATTTATTTCAGGGGCAAAGTATACATTGTTATTTATTTCAGGGGGCACAGTGTAAATTATTAATTTTAGGTGGCACTGTGCATATTATTTATTATATGCTCTGGCAATTTTTAGAGCTGCCAGGGCTTGGCAGGTCATTCTAAAAAGAGGCCCCAAGCAACCAGGATGTAGTGTTTAACTGTAATAACAACTAGCCTGTTGATCTATAAATATGACCGTGACGCTAGAGTCATACAAGCGATGCATTCATGTGACCCATGTCCTGCAAAAAGCGCTCACGGCGATCTTGCTTCCCCAGCGCCACACTGTGCCCGTCAAGACTTGATATTTGTGAAAAGCAAATAGTATAAGAGTTTGGAGAAGGAATGATTTGGAGAAGAATAAATTAGTTTGGAGGATTGGAGAAAAAACCTATAAAAGTCACAAAATATATAAATAACTATTAAATCACTATTACTGATCAGTAGTTTTCTCTGCTTATTGCGGCAAATTTCACTCAGTTACTTGGAGCCCACAATTTACATTACACCACTGTTACTGACCAGCCATTTTCTGTGCTTATAATTAAACACACAGTGTAGAACTTATATAATACCTTTCCACCGTCCCTATTTGCATAACCACGCCTTTTATTTTTATGTTCACACCCACACATGTTACTCAAATCCAATAAATCCATCTCTGCTGCTACAGACATTATAGCCCTGGCACTTTTTTTAGGATGGCATCCATGTATTATTATTTATTTCAGGGGGCCAAGTCTGTGGCACTATTTTTAGGGGGCAAAGTAAGTAGCGCATTTTTTAGGTGACTAGTTATTAACATGAGGCACAGCATGTGACATTATTAAATTCAGGGACACTGTGTGAAGCTATTGTTTTTAGGGGAGCAGTGATTGACACTATTAAGATGAGGGGTGCAATATTTGGCAGGATTTGGAGCTTGTCTTAATATAGAAGGTGGGAATTTGCTGCAAAAATTAGGAGCCTAAGATGTCTGGGCAGAAAACACTACAGAGTCGAGACGTAGCTAGAAAAAGTCAACATGGCGGTCGGGGCCGATCAGAGAAAAAAAAGTAAAGAGAATGACTCCAAGTAGAGAAGATGTCACCTGTGAGTCACTGGCTATAAATGTTTGTTTTCCCTCTGACTGCGTCTGATCAATACTGTATTCACTCATAAGGTCTACAGTGAGATGATGTCTGTTACCTTTCTAGTTTGTGAGAACACAACTCTCAGCATTCCTTTACCATTGTTCAGGTCATACTTGGAGCAGGAGTTTTCGACTTGGCCATTGTTTTATTTGACAATTTGAGTAAGAATACATTTTCACGGCATTCTACACTGCAGTCATTCATAGAGCGAACTAGGTAATCTGTTGTTAAAAATTTTAATTACAACCATGGGTATATTCTCCAAAACCTTATTTCATCTGTAATTTGCATGCAAATTATTATATCTCTGGTATCTGATCCCACAAGTTACAATATGTTTAAAACCAATGGAACTCCCACCCATGTTTTATATTATAATACTCTTGTATTTTTAGCTAATATTCTGCATTCTAAACAAAACAAGTGAAACTATATTCTCTTACTACTTGTGTCATGGAAATCTGTGACGTAATTGCTGTTGTAAGAATAAGATACACAGCACACCCTTGTACATAATACAAACACAAAGTGCAAAGAGGCGACAGAGAAGGACAGGAGAGCTGGTGAACGTATTGTTCATCAGAGCTATAATGGACAATTCAGTCTTTACGTTGTTGTGTGGCAGATACAGATGTAGCCATCTTTATCATGACTTTTAACGCATTAACTACACAGTGTCAAGAAACTTGAACTGACTTTTCCAGTGGAATTTTAATGGGTTTTGTTGTATGATATCATGCTGAAGCAAGTTATCAGAGTCAAGATAAAGATGGCTACATCCGTAAGTGCACCGCAACTGTACAGAAAAAAATAGCAAAAAGTAGCAAAACCACATGTTAATATATTTTACCCTAGTTTTGCTACCACGACAGCTGTGGGTTTTGTAAAGAAGCAGTCCCCTGGAACCTCTTCCAAGGAAAACCTCATTGTGGTACAACATATAAAAACAGTTGTCAGGCATATACAGGCTTTCTTAAAGAGGCTCTGTCACCAGATTTTGCAACCCCTATCTCCTATTGCAGCAGATCGGCGCTGGAATGGAGATAAGAGTAACGTTTTGTTTTTTTTTTAGAACGAGCATTTTTGGCCAAGTTATGACTGCTTTTATATTTATGTAAATGAGGCTTTCTAAAGTACAACTGGGCGTGTTTAAAGTAAAAGTACAACTGGGCGTGTATTGTGTTCGTTACATCTGGGCGTTTTTACTTCTTTTACTAGCTGGGCGTTGTGTATAGAAGTATCATCCACTTCTCTTCACAACGCCCAGCTTCTGGCAGTGCAAAGACACAGCGTGTTCTCGAGAGATCACGCTGTGACGTCACTCACTTCCTGCCCCAGGTCCTGCATCGTGTCGGACGAGCGAGGACACATCGGCACCAGAGACTACAGTTGATTCTGCAGCAGCATCGGCGTTTGCAGGTAAGTCGATGTAGCTACTTACCTGCAAACGCTGATGCTGCTGCAGAATCAACTGTAGCCTCTGGTGCCGATGTGTCCTCGCTCGTCCGGCACGATGCAGGGCCTGGGGCAGGAAGTGAGTGATGTCACATTGTGATCTCTCGAGAACACGCTGTGTCTTTGCACTGCCAGAAGCTGGGCGTTGTGAAGAGAAGTGGATGATACTTCTATACACAACGCCCAGCTAGTAAAAGAAGTAAAAACGCCCAGATGTAACGAACACAATACACGCCCAGTTGTACTTTAGAAAGCCTCATTTACATAAATATAAAAACGGTCATAACTTGGCCAAAAATGCTCGTTTAAAAAAAAAAAACTTTACTCTTATCTCCATTGCAGCGCCGATCTGCTGCAATAGGAGATAGGGGTTGCAAAATCTGGTGACAGAGCCTCTTTAAATTATACATATTTACAGCAGCGGTCACCAGATTTCTGCATTTGCTTTCTGCAGATTTCCCTATTAGATCACGCCAAATTGTAATTTTTGTTAAAAAATAGAATCATTTTAAAAAACTGCTTCTACTCACCAGCACAGGACATATTAGGTGGATGTTCTGAGAAGGGACTAAAATATTACCAAGGGGAACCATAAGAACTATGTAACACCAATATCTAGTCACATGAGCACTTTTTTTAAATGATTGCAATTTAAATATTGTTATGTTTTGCCTGATCTAACAGAGAAATATAATATTTAATCTATGGCCAAATACCAAATACCCATGTTAGTGTCTGTAGTATGGCCTTAAAGGGGCATTTCTACCTTAGACATTTATGGCATATCCACGAGATATGCCATAAATGTCTGATAGATGTGGGTCTCAGCCCTGGGTCCTGCAAATATCTTCAGAACGCTGGTCACTCGACTCCTGTTCTGCCTGGTGAGGTGACTGCCGGCCTTTGCATTTATGCAGAGAATGAATGGAGAGGTGGCCACGCATAATCGTGGAACTCCACATTTATTTCCATAGGAGTTCCAGAAACAACTGAGCTTCCCAAAAATTCTGTTTAGTCTAATACATTTAAACGCTTTACACTTCCAGATATTGGTGAACATAAAGGGGGAGATTTATTAATACAGTCTTAAAGTTTGACATGATAGAACTAGACAAGACAGGTAGACACTGCGCCAAATTTATCACAGGCTCATGTGTATTAATAAAAGTGGCATATTTTCAACCTTATCTCTTTATCTAGATACCTTTCAGAACAGTCGAGTGAGGCGTAGAAAGTGTCTAAAACACGTAATAAAGCACGTAATAAATTTGAAACACGCAATGTTTTTTGGCCTAATTTCAGACAGAATTCTGGTGCATTTTGCTTTAGAAATTTCTCTCAATTGTTTTTTTAAGATTGCAACATCATTGAAGATTTCTTAAATTGTAAGGGAACCTCAATAATAAAACAAATGAGCTACGTTGACTAACAATTACAAGACATTCGTTAAATCAACCTGCCACCTGGTGGAAGCATTTGATATAGTTTTCCAGCTTTAGCTTATAAAAAGTGGCAATGTAAATTTTTTTTTTTTGGACTTTCTTTTATACAGCTCCCAATGTTAATATTGCAAATATAACAATACCATAACCACCGAGCAAGCAAGTCAACCAACCATCATCAACCTGCATGAAACATTTTTAAGTCTATGTTAACACGGCATATGTTTGAGGTAGAAAAATACGAGACCGATTTAAACAGGAAACAGCTTCTGAATCAGGCATTTTTTGATGTGATATTCAAAGAATTTTTGATTTTTGCAAGCGTTTTTGAAGCGTATTTTGAAGAATTTTTCAAACGTATTTTGTAGCATATTTTGAGGTGTATTTTTTATGTGTTTTTGTAGTGTCAATTGAAAATCACCTTGTAAAAAAAAAACACTTTACAGTGTATGATGCACGGCTGCGTGATTTTCGCGCAGCCGCTATAATAGAGATAAGTCTAGTCGACGTCAGTCACTGTCCAGGGTGCTGAAAGAGTTAACTGATCGGCAGTAACTCTTTCAGCACCCTCGACAGTGAATTCCGATCACAATATACAGCAACCTGTGAATAAAAAAAAGACGTTCATACTTACCAAGAACTTCCTGCTTCCTCCAGTCCGGTCTCCCGGCTGTTGCCTTGGTGACGCGTCCCTCTCTTGACATCCGGCCCCACCTCCCTGGGTCACTGGACAGTGACTTCCGATCACAATATACATGAACGTGTAAAAAAAAAAAAAAGTTCTGACTTACCGATAACTCCCGGCTTCTTCCTCCAGTCTGACCTACCGGGATGACAATTCAGTTCAAGTGACAGCTGCAGCCAATCACAGGCCAAGCACAGGCTGCAGCCAATCACAGGCCAAGCACAGGCTGCAGCCAATCACAGGCTGCAGCGGTCACATGGACTGCCGCGTCATCCAGGGAGGTGGGGCCGGATGTCAAGAGAGGGACGCGTCACCAAGGCAACAGCCGGGAGACCGGACTGGAGGAAGCAGGAAGTTCTTGGTAAGTATGAACGTCTTTTTTTTATTCACAGGTTGCTGTATATTGTGATCGGAATTCACTGTCGAGGGTGCTGAAAGAGTTACTGCCGATCAGTTAACTCTTTCAGCACCCTGGACAGTGACTGACATCAACTAGCCTTATCTCTATGATGGCGGCTGCGTGAAAATCACGCAGCCGCGCATCATACACTGATGACACATGGAGCTGTCAAGTGCCTTTTGCGCACGCAAAACGCTGCGTTTTATGCGTGCGCAGAATGCACACGCTCGTGTAAATGAGGCCTAAGAGACGACATTCCCTACTGAGGTCAAATAAATGCTGGCAATTATAATCCAAATTCATGCCACATGGTACAAGAGTTCTTAACCTTCTTATCCACATCATTTAAAAAAAAATATTATACAATCCCCACCTCTTTTAATCATTGGCTTACTGTCTATAACTTTGTATCTGAGTTGGCAGACACTATGTTCCGCGTCATATACTGTAAATGTTTCATAACTGGTAAATCTATTTTTTTTTTGCCCTACTTGTAGATTTATGTTGACTAAGGGTGTCTTCATATTAGCGTCAGGCTTCTGTTCATGGGTTCCGTTAGACCTTTCTGTCGGGGGAACCCATGAACGGAAAGCCAAACAAAAACCATAGTTTCCGTTTGCATTACCATTAATTTCAATGGTAATGCTTCCGTTGCAATTGGTTTCCGTTTTGTTTCTGTTCCGTAAAGTTTCTGCTTTTTTCGCTGAAAATAATAGAGTTGACTACGCTATTGTTTCTGCAAAAAAAATGGTTGATTACGGAACGGAAACACGCGGAAACCAATTGCAACTGAAGCATTTCCATTGAAATCAATGGTAATGCAAACGGAAGCTATGGTTTCCGTTTGACTTTCTGTTGGTTGATTTTCACGGTGAGCTGCTCCACTGTAGCGAGTCGTTTGGTCCTTGCACACCTTCATAGCCAACGTTCACGTCTCACATCAATGGCACGTGGTGCTCCGCAGTCTCCACGTCGGTTATTCCTAATGGTGCCATTTGTCCACTCACGATACACTTTCCCCACAACACAAATACGCTGTTTGAGAAATACTGCCACCCTTAGCCCAAAAGCCAATAATCCTCAAGTAGGGGGCAGATATTTCCTCACTGTAGACAAGGCAACCCACATGGAGGTCACTATACAGGTTCAACTGTCATCCACACAAAGATAGGTAGTCTCAATGGCTCCAACTGTCATCCATTGATAGTTTGGTTGACTCTCAATGGATCCAACTGGTATATGAAAATGGGTTTTCTAAACTGAACATCTGCTTTAATTTGAGAATGTATCAGAAGCATATAATTGTGTTTAACAAGTTAGTTTGATGGACCCTGTGATTTTTGTCCTGTCCCATGAGAGGTATTTAACCCCTTAACGACCGCCAATACACCTTTTCACGGCGGCCATTAATTATGCCAGAGCGCCGCCTTTTCACTGCTATCTGACAATAGCTGGGCACGAGTGTCCTGTGCCGGCTACAGCGGGTGTCGGGCTGTCTAGAGACAGCCGGACACCTGCACTAACGGGCAGGATTGATTTCAACATCAATTTTACCCGTTTAACCCCTTAGATGCGGCGCTCAATTGCGAGGGCGGCATCCAAGTGGTTTTGGAGGGAAGGTGCTCCCTCTCTCACCCCATTGGCACCCTGCAATGGCAATCGCGGGGTGCCAACGGCTTCTACGGCAGCTGGGAGCCTAACAAAGGCCCCCAGGTCTGCCTGTGGTGGATGCCTAGCAGGTGCCTGTCGGTTTTACACTCACAGGCAATAATATGCTGCAATACAGAAGTATTGCAGTGTATTATAAAAGCGATCAGAAGATCGCATAGTGAAGTCCCCCAGTGGGACTAAAAACAAAGTTAACAAAAAGTTTCATAAAGTTAATAATAAATAAATAAACATCCCAAATAAAAAAAAATTATAAACCCACTTTCCCCTTATAAAATACTTTAATATGAAAAGACAAAAAAAAAATTAAAACATTACACATATTTGGTATCGCCGCGTCTGTAATGACCCCACCTATAAAGCGATTACGTTATTTAACCCGCATGGTGAAAAAATAAATAAAAAACAATGCCAGATTTGCTGATTTCTGTTCATTCGGCCTTCAAAAAAATTTGATAAAAAGTGATCAAAAAGTCGCATGTACTCTAAAATCATACCAATATAACCTAAAAGTTGTCCCGCAAAAAACTATCCCACATACAGCTGCATCGGCATAAAAATAAAACAATTATGGCTCTTAAAACACGGCGACACAAAACAAATAATTTTGAAAAAAAAGCGTTTTTACTGTGTAAAAGTAGAAAAACATACATAATCTATATAAATTTGGTATCGCCACAATCGTAATGACCCACTGCATAAAGTTATTATGTTATTTATACCACACGGTAAATCTAAGATGCAAAAAAGAGTGGCAAAATTTATGGTTTTTTTTTCCATTACCTCCCCCCAAAAATGTTAATAAAAGTTAATCAATAAATTATATGTACCCCAAAATGGTGCTATTAAAAAGTACAAACAAGACCTTATACAGCTATGTCAATGCAAAAATAAAAAAGTTATAGCTCTTGGAATGCGACGATGGAAAAACGCAAAAAATTGCTCGGTCATTAAGGTTTAAAATGGGCTTGTCATTAAGGGGTTAAACATGGTCACAGACAGCTGAAAATGAAGAGAGTCATTAAGTGTTAACTGTTATTCAGTTAACAGGGCATCAATCTTTGATTGGTTGATTGGATCAGATGATTCTATGCACATATACGAACTTCACATCGGACATGTTATATATTAAAATATAATTATAACATAACAAGTTGAGTCTAAGCAGTGGTCATGTGACCACACGTAATGATGTCATTCATCCATTCATCCCACACCGGATGGAGTGCCAAAGTTACCAAGTTTAAGCAGTGATTGACTGAGAGACTCATGGGAATGGACATGGTGACATAATTAATTCTATGCTGGATGGGGGATGCTGAAAGTTTTGATGTGGTTTTACAAAGGAAGTGAGGGGAACGGTACCTTATTACATCTGCTATTTGTTATTTACATTGAGACAAAATGCTATGCATTGTAAACAATATTAAAGTAGAAGGGAGTATGTGTAAGCACCAGAAAATAATGTAGTATTTAAAGGTATGTAAACCTTTTGGAATTTTTTTTTTTTTTTAATAAATAAATGTACATATTTATTGATGGAAAAAAAATATTTGTAATTTACTTTTATTACAAATGTTTTTTTATTTTTTAAAATGCAGCTTCTATATATTCACTCTACTTATGATCCGTAATAGGATTATAAAAGGCATCTGCGGGGCACAGTAAGCATTGACATAGTTGCCAACAGTCCCGAATTTGCCGGGACTGTCCAGAATTTACAGAGACAGTCCAGGCAAATTACTGTCCCGGGCGTGTCCCGGCAACTGTCATATTCAATTGTATCTGCATCCTCAGGACACACGTACAATTGAATATTATGGCAAAGTTGGAAACTATCTGCTCCCTGCTCTGCCATTCACTCCTCCAAGAGCAGAATCCCTGGCTAGAGAGTTGCCGGGGATTCCCCTCCTAGAGGTAGCCCCTGACGTCACTGTCCACATATGGACAGTGACGTCAGGGATTCCTCCAGAAGAGGAATCCCTGGCCAGTACATCATCAATGTTCTAGCTGAGGATTCCACTCCTAGAGGAAGCCCCTGTCTAGGAGCGGAATTCCTCTTCTGGAGGAGCCCCTGACGTCACTGTCCATATATGACGTCAGCGGCTCCTCATGGACCGGAATCCCCTGTAGATAGTGCCACACACACCCCCTTGTAGATAATGCCACACGCCCCCTGTAGATAGAGCCACACCCTCCCTGTAGATAGCAGCGCCACACACCCCACCATGTCAACAGCGCTACAGCCCTTTGCCTCGTAGATAACTCCATTGGGGCTCCCTCTATGAGTGGAATTGCCGATGCTCTGAACAGGGATTCAGTTCCTGGAGCAGCCCCTGACGTCAATGTCTATAAAAGACAGTGATGTCAGGGGCTCCTCCTGGCCCGGAATATGGCGCTATCTACAGGGGGGTGTTGCTATCTATGGGGGAATGTGTGTGCCACTATCTACAGGGGGGTGTTGCACTATCTACAGGGAGTTTGTGTGGGACTATCTACAGGGGGTGTGTGTGGCACTATCTACAAGGGGGTGTGTGGGACTATCTACAGGGGGTGTGTGTGGCACTATCTACAAACGGGGTGTGTGGCACTATCTGCAGGGTGTGTGGCACTTTCTACAGAGGCACTGGCATTATATACAGAGGGAACTGTGGTATTATCTACAGAGGTCACCGTGGCATTAGCTAGGGAGTGTGGCACTATCTACAGAGGGCACTGTGGCATTATCTATGGGGGAGTGTGGTACTATCTACAGAGGGCACTGTGGCAATATCTACAGAGGTCACTGTGGCATTATCTACAGAGGGCACTGTGGCACTATCTAAAAAGTGACTGGGTGGCACCATCTACAGATGAGCATTGTTGCGCTATCTACAGGGGAGTTGTGTCCCTCTATCTACAGGGGGTGGCAATATCTACAGTGGGCACTGTGGAATTATCTGCAGGAAGCAGTCTGTGGCATTATCTGCTGGGGGCAGTGTGGAGCACTATCTACAAGGGGCACTGAGTGTGGAATTATCACCTGCCTGTATACAACCAGAGAGAGATACTGGCCACCATAATAGTTGTCAGCCAAACTAGTGCAGAATTTTTTTGTTTGTTTATTTGTATGCAGAAATTCTCGAAAGAAAGCCACGCCCCATTAGCCATACCCACTAGATACACCACACCTCCATAAGACACACCCACCAAAGAAGCTACACCCTAAGTGTCCCTGAAAAAAACCAAATCAAATGTTGGCAACTATGCACTGACAGCCGGGCCATCAGTACAGTTCACTACCGGATTCGGCTGTTTGTGCAGAGCTGCAGCTTCTATGTATAGTGAATGCATAAAAGCTGCATCTGTTTACAGTTGTCATGGTTACATGTACAATCAACAGAAAATAATGTAGGCGTGGATAGTGCCAAAAACCGTTTAAATATGTTGAGCACATGTATGTTTGTCATTCATATTCTTGTTCTGGCACTGCTAGTATCATCATAGGGGTGCAGAAATTGTATACATAATGGAGAACTCATTTGCCTACATACTGTTCCTTTTAAACACATATATGTAGTGTGGATCTATATTTATACTAATATCATAAAATTAATAAATCAAAGAACAACTAGAATGGCACAGTAACAAACCCTCCGAACACTGGGGAAATTACCGTACAGCGGCCTTTTAAATTACTGTCTCATCACTGGCTAGAGGTAGATTTGGTTCCTTTTTCTAGTAATCAGACTTCTGCCCTTATCTCTCCTACTGCATTAAGGAGCCAAGGCAAGCTACTTGACTGTGCACTTCGCTACTATCAAAGGAATGAATTGCTTTTAGGTAAGCTTCTCTATTGTGGATGGGTAAAATTGTATCTCCACTGAACAACTTCAGTACACGTTCAAAAGCTAAACAGATTACAAATCGAAAAAAATACTTTTTTTCTTTCATGTTTTATGATAAAACATAATCAATATAACATAGTGTTGTGCTTCTGCTCTTTGAATTCATGTCTAAGCTATCTTGTAGTCTGCTGTTTGGGATTTGCAAGGAAGCTTTCGAAGTTACAGTGTTCTGAGCCCAAGTAATACACATTTAAACATTATAAATCAATAAATTATATATATATATATATATATATATATATATATATATATATATATATATATATATATATAGTCGGTCTCTTTTTCTGGTACCCGCACTCCATCCATTTGACCCAGGTGTTTTTATATAGCAGGAGACTGAATTAGGCTTTCTACCTATTTCTTCTCAATTTGGCCACTGAGACTACAAAAAAAAGGTGAGTTTTTTCCATCTGTTCACTTTTTTGTGGTGTTGTGTGGTGATCTTTGTAGCTGTGGTGCTGTGTCTATGGGGGAACGTGGCCCAGAGCCAAGATGACTTAGACTGGCAGTATGGGCGCTGTTAGTCTCTGTGGGTGCTGTGTTTCAGTGGCACTGGTTGCCAATACTGCAATTGATGGAGTAGGAATCCACTTTAAAGAGGTTGTCGTGAAGTAGCAAGTGGGCTCATACAGTTTGATCAAAATGTAAACTAAGAACCTCATGTTCATATATTTTTACTTTTTGTTTGAGCTGCAATAGATCAAGTATAGCAAGTGGATGTGTGGTCCGGGTTTTCTTCTTTCCCCTTATGAATAAATCAATAAATTGTGTTTGCATATAATATGCTTGATAATGTAACTTTATATGTAAATTGTATAGTCATATAACTGTGTGCTCAGATGCAGAATTTACAAAAACACTGGTGCCTTCCTATTCGTGGTTGCTTTCAGCCAATCCTGGGGACTACATTTATCATAAGCACCAGATTCCTTTATTTTTTTTGGAAGAACTAAGACGAGATTCACACATTACATTTTACACACAATGATCTCTTGCATACTAGAGAGAGGAGGAAGAAGAAGAGGAAAAGCTCTATTTTCTCCTCTATTAATAATTGCAAATGACAACAATAGTAAAAGAAAAACTCCAATAGACACTTGAATCCTACTGAACACCTTTAAGCGCATTGTTTCGCAGCCAGGGTTTAGTGGAACCCACTCAGGGGTTCTGCAGCAACCGCATTGCATTAATTGTGGCTTTCGTGGCCGACATGTATAGGAACCTGGAACAGAAGGCTCCTCAGGCATCAATGGTTGACACATTGTGTCAGAGGCCGGAAGTTGCATAGGCTATGTTCACATGACTTGGTTTTGTTGCGGCTTGGCCATGTTGTTGTAAAAATTGTAGCAAAACATCAATAAACCAGGGCAAAATAACGACATGTAAATTGAAGGAATGCTACAAATCTTGTTTTAGAAGTACGCAGCTCTTGTCGGACTTGTTCAGTCTTCTCCCTTCTATGCACTCCTGCCTTTGTGACTGTCAAAGGGAAATTGAATCAATATATTGTATTAAATACTGCTGATTTGAGCAACCTCAACAGCAATTAGCTTGATTAAAACAACACCCATGAGGCACCTGAGTCACTCTCATAGATTTCAATGGACCTGACGTAAAGAGTGTCCTAGTGGCATACGTTGGGCCATTTGCATTCTTTTTTTTTACTGTATTGGAAACGGTAGTCAACTACATCTGTATGGCATACAGGTATGTACATCCGGACTATATATGTGATGTATACGTCACAATATCTTCCCCATGCAGAAGGGATTGAGCCTTATAGTGTTGCAAGCGCAACTTCGCAATATTTGAATATACCATTAAATAAACAGTAAAGCGAGTTTTCCGTGACTCTTATATTGATAGCACATTGTGAGTGTCTGACTCCTAACACCCTATGTCAATCTGTTGAATGAAGGCCAGCAAACGACCCATTATTTACAAGGTTTACCCAAGTACAGCGCCATACACTTGATTGTGGCTGTACCTAGTACTGCAACTCATTGCCGTTCAGTCCCATTTAAGTGAATGAGGCAGAGCTGCAGTACCAGACACAACTACAATTGAACAGCACTGTGCCTGGGTAAACATTGGAGGGGTTGCTACACCACGGCCCCTTCATTCAGCTGATTGACGGGGTTTTGACAGGTGGACACCCACCAATAACATATTGATAGCGAAAGCAAAGATAGGCTATCAATATTACAGTACCGAAAAAGCTCTTTAAAGAGAATCTGTCAGCAGTTTTGAGGCCTTAAAACTGCTGACGGAGCAATATCGGGGAGTGGGAGGGCATTGTAAACATACCTTTTGTCTCGGCAATGCAACTTGTATGACCGTGATCGCTAGTGCAACTAAGGTTCCTGTTTAGCTGCTAGAGCCATCACTAGAGCAGAGAGAGGCACTTGCTACTGTTACGCCAGGAGAATTAAACGCCGGTTTGTAGGTCATGCAGCTACCTATATCTCCCTGTCAGCAGTTTTGAGGCTTTAAAACTGCTTAAGATTGCCTTTAAAGGGGTTTTTCCATGATGGACATTTATGATACATCCACAGGATATGTCATAAATGTCAGATAGATGCGTGTGCCACCTCTGGGACCCACACCTATCTCTAGAACGGGGTCCCCTAATCACCGTCCTTACTTTTTGTGCTCACTCTGCCACTTCCTGATTACATGGTCGGGAGTTATGGAAACAGCGTAACCAAAGGTGGGATTCAAATTTTTAACAACAGTTTCCCTGTTTTGCGGACAAAGACATGAGCGCCGGGGGGTTCACTATGTTTTGCGGTGTATCGCACAACGGAAAATAATTCTAATAATAAAATAAAACAATTACAATATACCAAATACACCCTATATTAAAGTGGACTCTAAGTAAAGAAATTCCCGGTCCAGAATGTTTAACATGATTTCCACACTATGTATATAATTACATAAGCATACAGTACATATCTACCTACCAAAAATCATTATATTAAAATCATCCATTACGTATAGACCTATATGAGCACATTCAATATCCTAAGAGTGCTCAGCCTATTTAGTTACACTGTGCTCTGTGAGAAGGGTGAAGGGCAGCGCGGCATGCACAGTAAGCCGTGAAAAATCTCCCAGCTAAATACACAGATACAGTGTCAGGACCAAGCTCAGTATATATACACATCACTAGAACCAAGCTCAGTACATATATACTGCACCAGAACAAAGCTCAGTAAATATATACAACACCAGAACAAAGCTCATTACATATATACAGCACCAGAACAAATCTCAGTACAAATATACAGCAACAGAACAAAGCTCAGTACAAATATACAGCAGCAGAACCAAGCTCAGTCATATATACAGCACCAGAACCCAACTCAGTACATATATACAGCAGCAGAATCAAACTCAGTACATAAATACATTGCCAGAACAAAGCTCAGTACATATATACAGCGCCAGAACAAAGCTCAGTACATACATACAGCAACAGAACCAAGCACAGTACATATACAGTGCCAGAACCAAGCTCGGTACATATATACAGTGCCAGAACCAAGCTCAGTACATAAATACATTGCAAGAACAAAGCTCAGTACATATATACAGCACCAGAACCAAGCTCAGTACATACAGCAACAGAACCAAGCACAGTACATATATACAGTGCCAGAACAAAGCTCAGTACATATGTAGAGCACCCAAACCAAGCTCAGTTATATATACAGAACCAGAACCAAACTCAGTACATATATATACAGTACCAGACCCAAGCTCAGTACATAAATACATCACCAGAACAAAGCTCAGTACATAAATACAGCAACAGAACCAAGCTCAGTACATACTAGTCCTTCTCAATGAATTAGAATATCATCAAAAAGTTAATTTATTTCAGTAATTCAATTCGAAAAGTGAATATCATATATTGTATAGATTCATTACACACAGAGTGATCTATTTCCAGAATTTTTTTCTTTTAATGTTGATGATTATGGCTAACAGGTTTGGCAGTGTGGGTCAGTGCCAAGACCTGATGGAAAATGAAATCAGCATCTCCATTAAAGCTTGTCAACAGAGAGAAGCATGAACTGCTCTAAAATTTCCTGGTAGACGGCTGAGTTGACTCTGGACTTGATATAACATAGTGGACCAACACTAGCAGATGACATGGCTCCCCAAACCATCACTGACTGTGGAATTTTCACACTGGACCACAAGTAACTTGGATTGAGTGCCTCTTCACTTTTCCTCTAGACTCTGGGACCTTGATTTACCAATAAAATGCAAAATTTACTTTCATATGAAAACAGGACATTGGACCACTGAGCAACAGTGTTGGTCTACTGTGTTATATCAAGTCCAGAGTCAACGCAGCCGTCTACCAGGAAATTTTAGAGCACTTCATGCTTCCCTCTACTGACAAGCTTTATGGAGATGCAGATTTCATTTTCCAACAGGACTTGGCACCGGCCCACACTGCCAAAAGTACCAATACCTGGTTTAATAACCACAGTATCACTGTGCTTGATTGGCCAGCAAACTCGCCTGACCTAAAACCCATAGTGAATCTATGGGGTATTGTCAAGAGGAAAAGGAGAGACACCAGACCCAACAATGTAGACGAGCTGTAGGCCGTTATCAAAGCAACCTGGGCTTCCATAACACCTCAGCAGTGCCACAGGCTGATCGCCTCCATGCCATGCCGAATTGATGCAGTAATTCATGCAAAAGGACCCCCGACCAAGTATTGAGTGCATATATTGTACATACTTTAAAGTAGGCCAACATTTCAGTATTAAAAATCATTTTTGAAATTGGGTGTAAAGGATCTGCCAGACACAACTTCTGTGTCGACGCCCATAGGTAATCAGTCTGCACCTGCTTCTATGTCTGTGAGACTGACTCCATCTTCCACCACCCAGGATGGCAGGCTTAGGAGTGGGAGAGCCTATCACAGCCTGGCCAGATGGAGCTAGCTCCCGCCCTCTGTCTATTTATACCTGCCTTTCCTGTTCCCCCTTTGCTTGTGATTCTTCTCTGTTGGTTCCTGGCCCTGCTGCAGCTTCTTGAACTACTGATCCTCTGCTTGTGATTGACCTTGGCTTTACTGACCATTCTTCTGCTCTGCGTTTTTGTACCTCGCTCATCTCCTGGTTTGACTCGGCTCGTTCACCTCGCTTGTTGCTCACGGTGTTCCCGTGGGCAACTTCTCCATTTCCCTGGCTTCTTTGTACCCTTGTCTGTTTGTCTGTCGTGCACCTATTGAGTGTAGGGACCGTCGCCCAGTTGTACCCCGTCGCCTAGGGCGGGTCGTTGCAAGTAGGCAGGGACTGAGTGACGGGTAGATTAGGGCTCACTTGTCTGTTTCCCTACCCCGACATTACATTGGGCTTATATAACATTGTAATATTCTGAGACACAAAATGTTGTGTTTTCATTAACTGTTAGCCAAAATCTTCAACATTAAAAGAAAAAAATAGATCACTTTGTGTGTAATGAATCTATATAATATATGAGTTTCGCTTTTTTAATTGCATTCCTGAAATAAATTAACTTTTTGATGATATTCTAATTCATTGAAAAAGACTAGTATATATAGTGCCAGAACCGAGCTCAATACATAAATACAGTGCCAGAACGAAGCTCAGTACATATATACAGCACCAGAACAAAGCTTAGTACATTTATATAGTGCCAGAACCAAGCTCAGTACACATATACAGCATCAGAACAAAGCTCAATACATATATACATTGCCAGAACCAAGCTCAGTACATATATACAGCTCCAGAACCAAATTCAGTAGATATATGCTGCACCGGAACCAAACTCACTACATATATACAGCAAAAGAACAAAGCTCACTACATATCTACAGCACCAGAACCAAGCTCAGCATATAAATACAGTACCAGAACTAAGCTCAGTACATATATACAGCACCAAAACCGAGCTCAGTACATGTATATCTGTTTTGAGCTTGGTTGTTATGATGTACAGTGGAGGAAATAAGTATTTGATCCCTTGCTGATTTTGTAAGTTTGCCCACTGTCAAAGACATGAACAGTCTAGAATTTTTAGGCTAGGTTAATTTTATCAGTGAGAGATAGATTATATTTAAAAAAAAAAACTGAAAATCACATAGTCAAAATTATATATATTTATTTGCATTGTGCACAGAGAAATAAGTATTTGATCCCCTACCAACCATTAAGAGTTCAGCCTCCTCCAGACCAGTTACACGCTCCAAATCAACTTGGTGCCTGCATTAAAGACAGCTGTCTTAAATGGTCACCTGTATAAAAGACTCCTGTCCACAGACTCAATTAATCAGTCTGACTCTAACCTCTACAACATGGGCAAGACCAAAGAGCTTTCTAAGGATGTCAGGGACAAGATCATAGACCTGCACAAGGCTGGAATGGGCTACAAAACCATAAGTAAGAGGCAGGGTGAGAAGGAGACAACTGTTGGTGTAATAGTAAGAAAATGGAAGACATACAAAATGACTGTCAATCGACATCGATCTGGGGCTCCATGCAAAATCTCACCTAGTGGGGTATCCTTGATCCTGAGGAAGGTGAGAGCTCAGCCGAAAACTGCACGGGGGGAACTTGTTAATGATCTCAAGGCAGCTGGGACCACAGTCACCAAGAAAACCATTGGTAACACATTACGCCGTAATGGATTAAAATCCTGCAGTGCCCGCAAGGTCCCCCTGCTCAAGAAGGCACATGTACAGGCCCATCTGAAGTTTGCAAATGAACATCTGGATGATTCTGAGAGTGATTGGGAGAAGGTGCTGTGGTCAGATGAGACTAAAATTGAGCTCTTTGGCATTAACTCAACTCGCCGTGTTTGGAGGAAGAGAAATGCTGCCTATGACCCAAAGAACACCGTCCCCACTGCCAAGCATGGAGGTGGAAACATTATGTTTTGGGGGTATTTCTCTGCTAAGGGCACATGACTACTTCACCGCATCAATGGGAGAATGGATGCAGCCATGTACCGTCAAATACTGAGTGACAACCTCCTTCCCTCCACCAGGACATTAAAAATGGTTCGTGGCTGGGTCTTCCAGCATGACAATGACCCGACACATACAGCCAAGGCAACAAAGGAGTGGCTCAAAAAGAAGCACATTAAGGTCATGGAGTGGCCTAGCCAGTCTCCAGACCTTAATCCCATCGAAAACTTATGGAGGGAGCTGAAGATCCGAGTTGCCAAGCGACAGCCTCGAAATCTTAATTATTTACAGATGATCTGCAAAGAGGAGTGGGCCAAAATTCCATCTAACATGTGTGCAAAACTCATCATCAACTACAAAAAACGTCTGACTGCTGTGCTTGCCAACAAGGGTTTTGCCACCAAGTATTAAGTCTTGTTTGCCAAAGGGATCAAATACTTATTTCTCTGTGCACAATGCAAATAAATATATATAATTTTGACAATGTGATTTTCAGTTTTTTTTATATATAATCTATCTCTCACTGGTAAAATTAACCTAGCCTAAAAATTCTAGACTGTTCATGTCTTTGACAGTGGGCAAACTTACAAAATCAGCAAGGGATCAAATACTTATTTCCTTCACTGTATATATGTAATGAGCTTGGTTTTGGAATTGTATTTATGTACTGAGCGTTGTTGTGGTGCTGTATTTATGTACTGAGCTTTGTACTGGTGCTTTATATATGTACAGAGCTTGGTTCTGATGGTGTATATATGTACTAAGCTTTGTTGTGGTGCTGTATTTATGTAGTGAGCTTTGTTCTGATGCTGTATATATGAACTAAGCTTTGTTGTGGTGCTGTATTTATGTACTGAGCTTAATTCTGGTGCTGTATTTATATGCTGTGCTTGGTTCTGAGCTTCTCTTTGGTGTTGTATATATGTATTGAGCTTGGTTGTTATGATGTATATAACTCCAGAACCAAGCTCCGTACATATATACAGCACCAGAACCATCCTCAGTACATAAATACAGCGCAAGCACAAATACACCTCAGTAGAGAGATCATTTGTAAATTCAGTTTAACCCCTGCCATATAAGATTGTACGGCATAAAACTACAGCTCCCAGTATAGCATGAACAATGGTAAGGATATGCTGGGAGTTGCAGTTTCACAAAAAAGTACGATACACCCATCATCTCACTGCAGATCATACGGTGACAACAGTACTGATCAGTCACAGGACGAATAAACATTTACATTTAGTGACTCACCAAACTTCTACAATGACGCCTTCTGGCCATGACCCATTTATATTTTGCCACTCAGATGTCTTCGGAAGCTCACTTTTCCAACATTTCCGCACTTATAAACAAAGATAAAATTCTCATGGTGCCCCACTCTATGCCCCTAAATATAATAGTACCATACACTGTGCCCCTGAATATAATAGTGCTACACACTGTACCCCTGAAAATAATAGTACCATACACTGTGCCTCTGAATATAATAGTACAATACACTGGGCCCCTGAATATAATAGTACCATACACTGTGCCCTGAATATAATTGTAACATACACTGCACCCCTAAATATAATACTACCATACACTGTGCCCCTGAATATAATACTACCATACACTGTGACCATGAATATATTACTACCATGCACTGTGCCCATGAATAAAATTGTGTCAAACACTGTAAAGTAATGCACCACACAAACAGTGTCCCCTGTAGATAGTGCCCCTCAAAGAGCCTTCCGTAGATAGTGCTCCCCATAGAGCCCTCTGTAGATAGTGCTCCCCATAGTAGCATTCCCTGTAGATAGTGAACCCTGTAGGGTTCCCTGTAGATAGGGCCCCCTGTGGCGTTCCCTGTAGTGCCCCCATAGCGTACCCTGTATGGTGCCCCCTGTAGCATTCCCTATTTAGTGCCCCCTGTAGCATTCATAGTAAAGTGCCGACTGTAGCGTTCACAGTCGATAGGGCCCCCTGTGGCGTTTCTTGTAGAAAGTGCCCCCTGTGGCATTCCCTGTAGATAGTGCCCCCTGCAGTGTCCCCTGTTGTGTTCCCTGTAATTAGTGTCGCCTGTAGCATTCCCTGTAGATAGTGCCCCCTGTGGCGTTCCCTGTAGATAGTGCAAGTGTGCATTCCCTGGAGATAGTGCCCCCTGTGGCGTTCCTTGTAGATAGTGCCCCTGTTGCGTCCCCTGTAGATAGTACCCCCTGAGGCCTTCCCTGTAGATAGAGCCCCTTTATTGTCCCCTGTAGTTAGGGCCCCTTTATGGTCCCCTGTAGATAGGGGCCCCTATAGTTAGGCCCTCCTATATATCGCCCTGTAGTTAGTGCCCCTATATAGTTCCCTATACATAAGGTCCCCAACACTATATACTTACCTGTCCCCGTTTCCGCGCCACCCTCCAGTGACGCCAGGCCTCCTCCAGCGAAACGACGCTGCGGAGCAATGACGTCATCGCGCCAACTGCATCATTGCTAAAGCGCCGAATGGCGAGGCATAATGTGCCTTGCCAGGGTAGCGCTAGGCAAATCAATTGTGTCTGCATCCTAAGGACACTGATACAATTGAGTGTAGGTGACTGGTTCCGGTTTCCCGCTTTACCCCGATTCTGTAAACTGGTTGGAATTTTAACAGCCAGTTCGGGAGAAACGGGGTGAACCGGATCCGAACCCTGAGCGTAACTCGTTGAGGTACTCTTTTTCCGTAACTCCTACAGAAGTGAATGGCAGTTACGGAAGCAACGTTTCCGTAACTACCGACCATGTAATCAGTAAGTGGCCGGGGGTCAGTGTGAGCACAAAAAGCTAGAATGGGGTTTAGGGGCCCGCATCTATCTGGCATTTATGACATATCCTGTGGATATGTCATAAATGTCTCTAATGGGAAAACCCCTTTTATCTTTACTACATCTTTATATATTTTGAAGTAGTTTTATGGAGACATTACTTTTTATTATAGTAAAAAAATTAATTAAGCTGTCACTGCTGATGCTGTTATCATTCTTTGTATTATACACCCTAGGTAAGCTATTTCTAGAATCTTTATCTTTATATCAGATATCCCATTCTGGGCTCACAATCATAGGTCAAAAATAACAGTTGGGTAATTCTTACCAGCTATTTATTCCCTTTGTTGGCTGCTTTATAGCTAAAGGCTCTTTTACACAGGTCAATGTTCGGGAGAACAAGCTTTCGTAGGAGTGCTCGTTCCTGATGTGTAAAGAGGGCAGCTATCAGCCGACAAGTAAGCAAACACTTGTTTGTCGTCTAAACAGAGCTTTTATGCTGAGCAAAAAATAGTCACTTGTCGGCAGCACAACTCCCTGGATAAACAGAGGATGTGCTGCGGACAGGATGCCAAAATGTATGAGGAACATTGTTTGTTCCCATACATTCTGATCATTGCTATGTTTAAATGGAGCCAATGATCGCCGATCCACATGCTGTATTGTCGATCAGCACTGGTTACCGAGCGAAAATCTGCTTGTATAAAACCACCTTAAAGGGTTTTTCCAGTCCCATAAAATTGATGGTCTATAAATATGTGATCAGTCGGGGTCTGACTTCCGGCACCCCCGCCAATCAGCTGTTTTGAAGGGGTCGCAGCGCTTGTATAGTTCCACTGCTCATAGTGTGAATCGCCGTCACACTTGTTGTGGCCGTCCACAGTATTACAGCCTTCTCCCATTGAAGTGAATAGGAGAAGGCTGTAATACTGTGAGCCCCTGCTACAAGTATGTCGATGATTCACAGTACGAGCAGTGAAAATAATGAGACAAGCGCTGCGGCCCCTTCAAAACAGCTGATCGGTGGGTGTGCCGGAAGTCAGACCCTGACCATTAACATATTGATGGCCTATCCTGAGGATAGACCACAAACTGATCAGTTACTGCAGTTTAGCTGCAGTGTCAAATGGTAGTGTAAGGTACTCTGAAATCCATCTTCTGCTCTTTCCATCACCTATGCTTTACACTGCAAAGGTCAAAAACGGTGTAAAAATGGGGGGGTGGCGTGGCTTGGACGCTGATCGGTTCAGAAGCGTGTTGAGAGAGCTCCGCAGTCAGAGTTGAACATCTACCTCCATCAGCTTTCACCCTTTCTACTGTGTCTCCCAGTCCTCCCTGCATGAGCGGAGTCACGGGACGGGCCGCGTTGTTTGCGGCCTACTTGGAAGCTGAATTGCGGTCCGGAGTTCCAGCTCTGGTGCCGTGGACTGAGTACTTTACGCCCATTCTCAGGTATTCTGAGTGACCGGGTTGCCGCCCGATGTCTCACTCGGTCGGATTAGAGAGTGCGCCGCAAGAGAAACGGTGAAGGGGAGGCCAGACTACCATACTTACCGGGCTTTTGTACCCTGGGGACCACGTGGAGCAGCGGACATTTTCCTCTCCTGTGTGAAAGCAGGTCTCAGCACTCCCAGCCGCTTACAACTTCACAGCTGCAGTACAGCTGGACTACTGAGTAAGGGCCACTTTCTTACCCCCCCCCCCCCCCCCTCCCTGTTCTACTGTATATCAAACAACTGACCCAATGTGAATAGTGCGGCATCTTTGGAGGTCTTACTTATGTCACGGACATCGTATAGCTCACTTGGTGTACATTACAGCATTTGTCCTCCACCACGTGGGCATGCTGCTTTACAGAGCCTTGCTCTAATTTTTTATTTGGTCACCGAGCCCAGACTACTCTTTGTATTTGATTACAATTTTTAGACTTCTTCTAACATACGGCTGTTTGAACTTGTATTGGATTACAATTTTTGGACTTGTTCTTACGTACGCCTGTTTGAACTTTCCCTCATTACTACCTGAACCTGTGCTTTAGGATGATGTAAGACACTTGACCCATTTTGAGAAGTTGCACCTCATATTCACAATGGTCAAAACAGCTAAAGAAAAAAATCAGGAACTATAGAAGGGGCTGGACGGAGCCTGCAGGGCTGAAGGGGAAGCCTCCATGACCTCCCTGGTAGGGAAAGGGTTAACAGGTGAGGGAGAGTTGGAGGGGGTCAGGGAGGAGTCAGGGGGCCGTTGCTGCTCTTCCCGCTGTTTTCGGCATTGAGCCGGAAGCAGCGGAAGGAGTAACACAGTAAGGACAAGCTCCCCGTTGCCCGCGCTCGTTACAGCATGTCAGAGGCATTTTTGTTAGAGCAGCTGCGTGCTGCTGCTGTGCACCACGGTCCCGGATGGCTGGAAGAGACCGTGGCTGCATTAGCGAGGATCCCGGACGCCGTGTTGCCATGTCAGGCCCGGCGTTCGGGGTCTGTTGCAGGGGACAGGCTCCCCTCCCCCGGCCCCCTTCCTAGCATGGCGGTGGGGGGGGAGTCGGCAACAACTGCTCCTGTCCGGAGCAGGCAGAGAGCATTGCCGGGGGTGACGGTGACGCAGGCCGGGTCGACCCGTCCCTCCCGGCGGTCTCGACCTCCAGAGCGCCTTAGTCCTGAGACAGTCCCGCGGACACGGCGTCGCAGAGGGAGCCCGATCTCGGACGCTGCAGGCCAGGCAGCTGGGGGGACCGCCCCTTCCCAGGCCCTGCGTCCTGGCAGGAATCCCAAGCCGCGACGGGGTCCGGCGGTGAGCAGGGAGTCGCAGGCCGGGCTCCCTGTCACCCCTCCACCATCGGATGGAAGATCTGGAGGACGAGGTACGGCCGCCCCGCCTGGTGATGTTCCGACCAGGGGGCAGGCCTCTTCAGGATCATCGAGACGGACGCCTAGATCTGCAGCGACGTTGAGGCAACAGGTCCAGTCGGAAGTCTGGGTTCCATCGGTCGGGCGGCAGGTTGCCGGCCCATCAGTCAGCGCTTCATCATCTCCGATCCGAAGATGTCGGTGGGATGGCCAGTCGTCTGCGAGAGAGGAGCTGGAGGAAGGTGAACTGGACGTGTATCGTCGAGGTCAGGATGGTCCGGCTGACGGGAACACAGCGCCTGTGCGGCCCGGTGAGTGTGTAACTCCATCATTGTCGTATCCAGCGATTTTTATGTCGGGTGTCAGCGGGGGGGCTGCTAGCGTCGCATCGGTGGCCGGTAGTGGCGCGGGCGGGCGCGATGGCGCGGGTCTGGCAGATTTAGTGGGTTGCTTGAGGGAGCTGGTCGGGCGCCTAGATAGGGCGGCGGCGCCGGTAGTTTCGGAAGTGTCCCCGGCGGTAGTGTGGGAGGGCCCCAGGGACGTGGGATTGGTACAGGCGCGGCCCGTGCTGGCGGTTAGGGAGGCGGTCGCGGTGTCGGTACAGACCGAGGCACAAAAGGATGGCGATCGGGTGCATATTGATGACCGTGCTCGGGGGGAGGTGTACGTTTGTTTCGAAGGTCCGTTGGGGGCGCATTTAAAGCAGGAGGTGCGCGAGCGGATCTGGAAGGACGAATATGTGGAGATTTTTTCTCTCTTGCCGCTCGCTAAATTTAATTTGGATAAGAGCAAGCGGGACGAGAGTAAAAAGGACGAGGAGGAACGGCGGCGGTATAGGCTTATCCCGCAAACGTTCGTTAATTGGTCGCAGGCGTTCGCCATATTGGCTAGTGTGATAGGGGAAAAGGCGCCGGAGAATTGTTCGGCGTTGTTTTGTTATTTTGATGCCATTGGGGAGGCTCATAGGGCGTATGGGGGTCAGGCGTGGCTGCAGTACGATGAGCAATTCCGTCAGCGAAAAGCGGTTCGGCCGGCGATTCGGTGGGATATTGCTCTCTGGTTACGGTTTACGGCTCCGGTTAGGCAGTCCTTTCGCGGGAGCGCCGGCCAGGGAGGCCAGTCTAGTCAGGTTGGACAAAGCGGCGGGGGAAAGGCGGGTTTTTGCTGGCAATTTAATGAAGGCCAGTGTAAGTTCGGGGCCACGTGCAAGTTCAAGCACGTGTGTTCCGAGTGTAATGGGGCTTCACACGGGGCGGCAAAATGTCTGCGGAAAAAGAGGTCAGGAAAGGTCAGGTCAGGAAACCAGCCCTCCGCGGCTGGTCAAGGGGGTGTCGCCGGTGAGGGTGGAAAAGATGGCCCCTTATCTAAATGAGTATCCGGATAGGGCGGCGGCTAAGTTGCTTTACGAAGGGTTTCGTGTCGGTTTTGTTATTCCTCCGCCTCCTTATGAGGTTCCGGTTACGCGGAGGAATTTAAAATCGGCTTACTTGCATGCAAAAGTCGTGTCGGAAAAGTTGTTAAAAGAAGTTTCGTTGGGCCGCATGTCGGGGCCGTTTGTTGAGTCGCCTGTAAAAGATTTAGTTGTGTCCCCGTTGGGTATTGTCCCTAAACGCGAGCCCGGAAAATTTTGTTTGATTCAACATTTATCGTATCCCAAGGGTTCGTCGGTAAATGACGGGATTGATCACGAGTTGTGCTCCGTAGTTTATACCTCATTCGATAAGGCGGTGGGGTTAGTGCGGGCTGCGGGTCCAGGTGCGCTGCTAGCAAAAACCGACATCGAGGCGGCGTTCAGGTTGTTGCCGGTTCATCCAGAAAGCCAACGGCTGTTGGGTTGTTTTTGGAATGGGGCTTTTTACGTGGATCGGTGCCTTCCGATGGGGTGTTCCCTTTCTTGTGCATACTTCGAGGCGTTTAGTAGCTTCGTGGAGTGGGTAACGAGGGGAGTATCCGGGGTCGACTCGTTGATCCATTACTTAGATGATTTTTTGTGAGTTGGCCCGGGGGGTTCGCCGGTTTGCGGTAATTTGCTTCATGCACTACAGAAGGTGGCGAGGGATTTTGGGGTTCCTTTGGCGCCAGAAAAAACGGAGGGCCCGGCAGCGACGATTTGTTTTTTGGGAATCGAAATAGACTCGGTGGCAATGGAGTGTCGTCTCTCTGCGGATAAGTTGGGTGCTTTGAGGCTGGAGGTTCGGCGGGCTTGTAAAATGAAGAAAATGACATTGCGGGAGCTTCAGTCGCTGCTGGGGAAGTTGAATTTCGCCTGCCGGATTATGCCGATGGGGAGGGTGTTTGGTAGGAGGTTGGCGGCGGCAACGGCGGGAGTGCGTGCGCCGCATCATTTTGTGCGGCTCAGGGAGGAGCACCGAGCTGATCTTCAGGTTTGGGATGACTTCTTGGGCCAGTACAATGGTCGCTCGCTATGGATGGCCCCAGCGCAGGATACGAGTGATTTGAATATTTTTACGGATGCGGCTGGGGCGGGCGGTTTTGGAGCTTACGGGGGAGGTCCGTGGTGCGCAGGTCAATGGCCGGCTAGCTGGGTGTCCAGTGGACTCACGCGGAATCTGGCCCTGCTCGAGCTGTTTCCCATCGTGGTGGCGGCTACCATTTGGGGGGACAGGCTCAGGGATAAGAAGGTCCGTTTTTACTGCGACAACATGGGGGTGGTGCTTGCCATTAATAACATCACGGCGTCCTCTCCTCCGGTAGTTCAATTGTTGCGACATTTAGTGTTGGTGTGTTTGTCGTTGAACGCGTGGGTGGTGGCGGTGCATGTCCCGGGTGTACGGAATTGTATCGCTGATGCTCTTTCTCGCTCGCAGTGGGACCGGTTTCGGCAATTGGCACCGGGAGCGGAACGTCTCGGTTTGGCTTGTCCGGAACATCTTTGGGATCTAGTATCGGTCCCGTAGAACAACTGTTACAAAGGTCTTTGGCGCGCACGACGTGGAGTGCTTATGCTGCTTGTTGGAGGCAGTGGGAGGAGTGGGTAAGAGAGTTGGGTGACATCAATACGGATAGAGACAGGTTGGTGGCACTTTTGTACTGGTTAGGGGACGTCTGGGAGGCGGGGTTTTCAGTGGCAAAAGTGAACCGGTTCATATCTGCGGTGGCGTTTGGGTTTAAGTTGCGGGGCTTTCAGGATGTATCGAAGGAATTTCTGGTATCGCAGGCTTTGAAGGGGTTGCGCCGAGGTAGGGTGGAGGCGGATAGTAGAAGGCCTGTGTCGTTTGCTTTGCTTAGCTCGTTTGGCGGTTCATTAGCATCGGTCTGTCGTTCCTCAGACGAAATGGATTTGTTTCGGTTGGCTTTTTCGTTAGCGTTCTTTGGGGCATTTAGAATAGGTGAGTTGGTGTCGCCAAGTACCAAACAGGCAGGGGGGCTGAGATCTGGGGAGGTGAGCCTATTCGCAGATCGGCTGGAGGTATGGTTGCGTCGGTCAAAAACTGACCAAGTAGGGAAGGGTAAACTGATAGTTTTGTTCGCCCTCCCGGGGTCGGTTATGTGCCCAGTAGAGTGCATGCGGGGTTTTACGCCAAAAAGGGGGCCTCCAGATTTGCCTTTGTTACGTCATGTGGACGGGTCGTTTTTGTCCAGGTTTCAGTTTGGAGCTGTATTTAAAAAATGTTTGACGGCGGTTGGTGTTGCGGCAGGCTCATATTCATCTCATTCCTTCAGGATTGGCGCAGCAACAGAAGCGGGGCGCTGGGGGTTGGATGATGAGGGGGTGCGGCGTATTGGTCATTGGGAGTCCAACAGGTTTAAGTCCTATGTCCGCCCCCATATGTTATGATTTTTGTTGTTAACGCTTTAAAAATGTTATATGGTGGTGCCTAATTGTTTTTTCCGTTTCAGATTCGCCTCCGTGTTTGGTGTGGTTGATGGGTCATTCTTACGTGCACTGGGGGGCTTTGAGGGCGGACGTCCGCCCGGATGGTCGCCAGTTGCGCATTCCGCGACAGGATGCGGTTGTGCATTGGCTGGGTTTTAGAGGTATGTCGTGGAGCAGGGTGTTGGCGGAATTCCAGACATATGCTCGGCTTGATAGGGTTCCGGAGGTCTTAGTGTTGCACGTGGGTGGGAATGACTTAGGAGTCCGCCCATTTCGTGAGTTGGTGCGGGATATCAAACATGATATGTTGTGTTTGTGGGTATCTTATCCCAAGTTGGTGATAGTGTGGTCGGACATAGTCCCAAGAAAGCATTGGCGGTTAGCTAGATCTGTGGAGAGAGTCAATAAGGCTCGCATTAAAGTTAATCGGGCGGTGTCCCGTTTTGTGGCAAAAAACGGGGGCATTTGCGTGAGGCATAGGGATTTGGAGTCAGGAGTGGGGAATTTCTGGAGGAGTGACGGGGTTCATCTGACCGAGGTTGGCATTGATCTTTGGAGCTTGGCGATAGCAGAAGGCATAGAAAGGGCGGTGGTGGTGTGGAGGAACTCACAGGCTTAAGGTGGTCAAGGCCTGTTTCGCTGTGGCGGGGGGAGTCCTTGAGGCCAGTCAGTACAAAATGGTGGGGGGGTCGCATCGGGGGTATGCGTCCCCCAAAAAAGGTACATGGTTGAAGACTTCATCGGGTGTTATCCCTTTGAAGTGGTCTTCTGGTAGAAGGTATATCACTTGAAGGCTTCATCGGGTGTTATCCCTTTGAAGTGGACTTCTAGTGGTCGGTATATCACTTGAGGACTTCATCGGGTGTTATCCCCTTGAAGTGGACTTCTAGTGGTTGGAGCCATCTGCAGAGGTGAACGGTGCTTCCGAGCTGGTTTACGGCTGGAGGTAATTAGTGGTTTGCAGATGGCTAACTCGGTGTGTTCTTAAAAAAGGAATATCTGAAAGGGCTTCAAGGACTTCCTCTGCTCGGGTTAATGTTAACGTTAAATTGTTATTTACGTTTCTGACCCATGTTGGGTCATGTGAATTATTAGAAGGAATTCTCTGGTGGATTCCTAACTAGTTATCCGAAGGTTTCGGATTTAAATTGTTTTTATAAAACTGTAAAATTAATAAACGGCTGCTGTGGCCCTTTCACATCCAACCTCGGTGTCACGTGTCTTTCCTAAAGGTGGGGGTGGGGGGATAGGATGGGGTAAAGGAAGGTTCGTTAACACACGACTCTACTTAGGCAGGTCAAGAAGGGGCTGGACGGAGCCTGCAGGGCTGAAGGGGAAGCCTCCATGACCTCCCTGGTAGGGAAAGGGTTAACAGGTGAGGGAGAGTTGGAGGGAGTTGGAGGGGGTCAGGGAGGAGTCAGGGGGCCGTTGCTGCTCTTCCCGCTGTTTTCGGCATTGAGCCGGAAGCAGCGGAAGGAGTAACACAGTAAGGACAAGCTCCCACTCTCCCGCCCTTGGTTTGTTACGTGGTGGGTATTTGCGTACGTCCATATAGGAGTGTTGTGTTTTATTTGTGTGCTTATCTAACATGTTTTTCCTTTTTTCCTGAGTAGGTTCTGGTGTCATGGCAGCTGGCGGGGGGAGTCCTTGAGGCCAGTCAGTACAAAATGGTGGGGGGGTCGCATCGGGGGTATGCGTCCCCCAAAAAAGGTACATGGTTGAAGACTTCATCGGGTGTTATCCCTTTGAAGTGGTCTTCTGGTAGAAGGTATATCACTTGAAGGCTTCATCAGGTGTTATCCCTTTGAAGTGGACTTCTAGTGGTCGGTATATCACTTGAGGGCTTCATCGGGTGTTATCCCCTTGAAGTGGACTTCTAGTGGTTGGAGCCATCTGCAGAGGTGAACGGTGCTTCCGAGCTGGTTTACGGCTGGAGGTAATTAGTGGTTTGCAGATGGCTAACTCGGTGTGTTCTTAAAAAAGGAATATCTGAAAGGGCTTCAAGGACTTCCTCTGCTCGGGTTAATGTTAACGTTAAATTGTTATTTACGTTTCTGACCCATGTTGGGTCATGTGAATTATTAGAAGGAATTCTCTGGTGGATTCCTAACTAGTTATCCGAAGGTTTCGGATTTAAATTGTTTTTATAAAACTGTAAAATTAATAAACGGCTGCTGTGGCCATTTCACATCCAACCTCGGTGTCACGTGTCTTTCCTAAAGGTGGGGGTGGGGGGATAGGATGGGGTAAAGGAAGGTTCGTTAACACACGACTCTACTTAGGCAGGTCAAGAAGGGGCTGGACGGAGCCTGCAGGGCTGAAGGGGAAGCCTCCATGACCTCCCTGGTAGGGAAAGGGTTAACAGGTGAGGGAGAGTTGGAGGGAGTTGGAGGGGGTCAGGGAGGAGTCAGGGGGCCGTTGCTGCTCTTCCCGCTGTTTTCGGCATTGAGCCGGAAGCAGCGGAAGGAGTAACACAGTAAGGACAAGCTCCCACTCTCCCGCCCTTGGTTTGTTACGTGGTGGGTATTTGCGTACGTCCATATAGGAGTGTTGTGTTTTATTTGTGTGCTTATCTAACATGTTTTTCCTTTTTTCCTGAGTAGGTTCTGGTGTCATGGCAGCTGGCGGGGGGAGTCCTTGAGGCCAGTCAGTACAAAATGGTGGGGGGGTCGCATCGGGGGTATGCGTCCCCCAAAAAAGGTACATGGTTGAAGACTTCATCGGGTGTTATCCCTTTGAAGTGGTCTTCTGGTAGAAGGTATATCACTTGAAGGCTTCATCGGGTGTTATCCCTTTGAAGTGGACTTCTAGTGGTCGGTATATCACTTGAGGGCTTCATCGGGTGTTATCCCCTTGAAGTGGACTTCTAGTGGTTGGAGCCATCTGCAGAGGTGAACGGTGCTTCCGAGCTGGTTTACGGCTGGAGGTAATTAGTGGTTTGCAGATGGCTAACTCGGTGTGTTCTTAAAAAAGGAATATCTGAAAGGGCTTCAAGGACTTCCTCTGCTCGGGTTAATGTTAACGTTAAATTGTTATTTACGTTTCTGACCCATGTTGGGTCATGTGAATTATTAGAAGGAATTCTCTGGTGGATTCCTAACTAGTTATCCGAAGGTTTCGGATTTAAATTGTTTTTATAAAACTGTAAAATTAATAAACGGCTGCTGTGGCCATTTCACATCCAACCTCGGTGTCACGTGTCTTTCCTAAAGGTGGGGGTGGGGGGATAGGATGGGGTAAAGGAAGGTTCGTTAACACACGACTCTACTTAGGCCGGTCATGGGAACACCGAAGAAATAAAAGAGCCAACAAGACTTTGATACATCTCTGCGGAAACACCAAGATTCCTCGCTTGCCAGCAAGGGTAAGCAGTCCTCTGGAGATGTTGAGGAACAGGATCATGATGCAGGTTCTGATGAGGATAGTAATACATCTGAAGCAGCAACTACATCAGACACTTGTTACCTTTCCATGGTATTTCTAAAAAAAAAAAATATTTCTCAAGCTCTCTCTCCTGTGTTAAAGGAATTGTCTGATATTAAAACAGAAATTAAACACATAGGGAGTAGGGTAGAATCACTGGAGACCACCCTATCTGCTATTATATCACACAGAGATGTCAAGCAAACCAACATTCTAGCACAACAAGATCATATCAACTATGCTTTCCTCATGATAGAGGACCAGAAGAATCGCAGTCGGAAAAAAAAATATACGACTGAGAGGCTTACCGGAAACTGTCGCACACAAAGCACTTCCATCTGCCGCAGTGTCTATGTTCACAGATCTTCTGGGGAGGAAAGGGCACAGAACATAATCGTGGAAAGGATCCACAGGGCATTACGTCCCAAACCTGCTACTACTTGAGCTACGTTGATACTGCTGTGATACTCCAGAAGGCAAGAGAACGTTCTTCAATTGTATATGAAGGCTCTCAAATGTTATTCTTCAGGATATAGCAGCAAGCACACTTGCAAAGAGGAGGTTACTAAAACCGCTAACAGATGTGCTTAAGTCAAGGAAGATCCCATTCCGATGGTTGTTCCCGTTTGGCCAGTCAGTATTATGCAATGTAAACAGCCTATTATTAACCCCTTCCCTCTTTGGCCACTTTTGACCTTCCTGACAGAGCCTCATTTTTCAAATCTGACATGTTTCACTTTATGTGGTAATAACTTCGGAATGCTTTCACCTATCCAAGCGATTCTGAGATTGTTTTCTTGTGACACATTGGACTTTAAGTAACTGGCAAAATTTGCTCGTTACATTCAGTATTTAATTGTGAAAAACACCAAAATTTTGTGAGAAATTGCAAAAATCTGCATTTTTCTAAATTTTTATGTATCTGCTTGTAAGACAGGCAGTTATACCACACAAAATAGTTGCTAATTAACATCCCCCATATGTCTACATTAGATTGGCATAGTTTTTTTGAACATACTTTTATTTTTCTAGGATGTTACAAGGCTTAGAACTTTAGCAGCAATTGCTCACATTTTCAAGAAAATTTCAAAAGGCTATTTTTACAGGGCCCAGTTAAGATATGAAGTGGTTTTGAGGGCCTTATATATTAGAAAACCTCAATAAGTCACCCCATTTTAAAAACTGCACCCCTCAAAGTATTCAAAACAGCATTTAGAAAGTTTCTTAACCCTTTAGACATTTCGCAGGAATTAAAGCAAAGTAGAGGTGAAATTTACAAATTTTCTTTTTCTTTTTGCAGAAATTCATTTTAATCCATTTTTTTGTAACAAAGAAGGTTTTACAAGAGAAATGCAACTCAATATTTATTGCCCTGATTCTACAGTTTTAAGAAATATCCCACATGTGGCCCTAGCATGCTTATTGTCTGAAGCACAGGCCTCAGAAAGAGAGGAGCACCTAGTGGATTTTGCGGCCTCCTTTTTATTACAATATAATTTAGGCACCATGTCAGGTTTGAAGAGGTCTTGTTGTGACACAACAGTGGAAATCCCCAAAAAGTGACCCCATTTGGGAAACTAAACTCATCAAGGACTTTATTTAGGGGTATAGTGAGCATTTTGACAACACAGTTTTTTTGCAGAAATTATTGGAAGTAGGCCGTGAAAATTAAAATCTAAATTTTTTCAAATAAAATGTAGGTTTAGCTAATTATTTTTCATTTCCACAAGGGCGAAAGGAGAAAAAGCTTGTTTGGACACACTGCAAGGCTGGGAAGGGAAGGAGCGCCATTTGGCTTTTGGAGCTCAAATTTAGCAGGAAAGGTTTGCGGAGGCCATGTCGCATTTGCAAAGCCCCTGAGGGGACAAAACAGTGGAAGCCCCCCACAAGTGACCCCGTTTTGGAAACCACTCCCCTTGAGGAAATTATCTAGGGGTATAGTGAGCATTTTGACCCCACAGGATTTTTGCAGAAATTATTGGAAGTGGGCCGTGAAAATGAAAATCTACCTTTTTTCAAATAAAATGTAGGCTTCGATATTTTTTTTTCATTTCCACAAGGGCAAAAGGAGAAAAAGCTCCACAAAATTTGTAAAGCAATTTCTACCGAGTAAAACTGTACCCCACATGTGGTCATAAAAGGCTGTTTGGACACACGTCAGGGCTGAGAAGGGAAAGAGCGGCATTTGGAACTCAAATTTATCAGGAATGGTTTGCGGAGGCCATGTCGCATTTGCAAAGCCCCTGAGGGGACAAAACAGTAGAAACCCCCCAAAATTTACCCCTTTTGGGAAACATATGCCCCTCAAGGAAATTATTTAGGGGTATAGTGAGCATTTAAATAAAATTATCCAATTAAAAATCCATGGATGTGTGATAAAATTTGAAGCACTCCTTTATACACAGGCCAGGTTTTTCGGGGCAGGTGTCGCACTGATAAATGGTGTCTCGTCTTCTCCCCCTTTTGTAACACACTTTGCACCTTTTTTGGGTCCTTCCCTTTTTACCAGTGGAGGGGATTTCGCTGGGAAAGTGTTGTCCTGGTACAATACGTGGACCATCGCTTCTAGAAGTACTGGGGCCTTCCCCTTCCTGGTTCCCAAATACAAGGGACTTGATAACCACCTCTTGAAAATTAAGGAATTTCCCTGTGCAGCCTGCACTTTGGTATAGCACGTAAGCGTTATACAATGCCATCTGTACCATGTGCACGGCCAGCTTTTTATACCACACCTTTGTTTTCCGCATAGCACTGTATGGCTTTAGTACTTGATCAGAGAGGTCAACCCCTCCCATGTACTTATTGTAGCCGAGGATGCAATCTGGCTTGGGGGTCATTGTAGTTATTAACTCGGACAGGTACAGGGGTGCTGCCGCTACCGTGTATTGTGGTCAACATAAGGACATCCCTCTTGTCCTTATACTTGACCAGCAACAAGTTATCGCTGTGTAGTGCCCTGCTTTCTCCCTTTCTTATTGGTTGCCCAATCAGATTTTTAGAGAGGCCTCTCTTAGTTTTGCGCACAGTGTCGCATGCTGAAGTATTTCTGGTGGAGAGGCATTTAAATAGTGGGATGCTGGTGTAGAAGTTACCCACGT
The DNA here is from genome assembly GCF_050947455.1 of Rhinoderma darwinii. Taxonomy (NCBI): domain Eukaryota; kingdom Metazoa; phylum Chordata; class Amphibia; order Anura; family Rhinodermatidae; genus Rhinoderma; species Rhinoderma darwinii. The sequence continues at coordinate 268,195,421 of NC_134690.1, forward strand.
AAAGGTGATAACCCTGGTCCAGCAGTGGGTGCACCAAATCCCACACTATTTTCCCACTAACTCCAAGGACAGGGGGGCATTCTGGGGGTTCTATCCTGGTGTCCTTCCCTTCATAAACTCTAAATCTGTAGGTGTACCCTGAGCTGCTCTCGCACAGCTTGTACATTTTAATTCCGTACCTCGCCCTCTTGCTTGGCAGGTATTTGCGGAATTTTAGTCTCCCCTTAAAATGTACAAGGGACTTGTCTATTGCTATGTTCTTGACGGGGGTGTACAATGATCAATGACTGGCCTGATTTTGAATAGGCGGTCGTATGTGGGGTCATCACGGGACGGGCACTGTGCATTATCACTATAAAGCAAAAATTTCAGAATAATTTCAAAACGGGTCCGGGTCATTGCCATGCGATTTAATGGGGTGCTGTATAAAACGTCCGTAACTCCAGTATTGCCTAATCTCTGGCTTTTTTACTAGGCCATATGTAGCACAAGGCCCCAAAATTTCATCATCTCTGCTGCCTCTATGGGGGTCCACCTAGCAAATGATGACGTGGGGTTTTGGGCTAAAAATTGCTGGACGTCAATTTCTGTGAGGCCTGAGGTCTCAAATCGAATTCCTGAGCTCCCTGTGAAATCCGGAATGTGAGGCTCATAATTCTCGGGGTGGGTTCCACAGGATATCACTAATTTGGGGGGTTGCCTGAGCTGATGTCCAGGGGCGCCTTTGTGGGGGTTCCTCATCACTGGATGAGGATGATGAGGAGGATCTCAAGAGGAATGGGGCAATTTCCTCTTTTCCCTCGCTGGCCGATTCAGTGTCAGAGGCCAGGATGGCGTATGCCTCCTCGGCTGAGTAGACCCTTTGGCATGATTGGGACATTTTTATTAGGGGGGTATGTAGTGCTTCAACACGTGTAATAATTTATTTTTATAGAGGTGGATGTGTGTGTTGTGTGTTTACACGTGTAAATGAAATTTATAGAAAAAAAAAAAGGAAGAGAAGAAAAAGAAGATAAAAATTTAAGAGAAAGAAATTTACTGAACGTTTAATATAAAACTGTAAAAAATTCCTGACCACCTGACACTAACAAATGAATAACTAACGCTAACTATAACGCTGTAAATCACGCAGCCGCGCATCATACGGGGCTGACACACTGAGCTGTTAAGTGCCTTTTGCGCACGCAAAACGCCACGTTTTTTGCGTGCGCAAAACGCACACGCTCGTGTGAATCCAGCCTAACGCTGTCAATTTATACTAAAACTATCGCTACACTATCAAAAGTGTAGTGAACGAACTTCAGTTAAAATAACTGAATGTCCGTCACTGACACTAACTATAAGCTGTAAATTTATACTAAAGCTGTCGCTACGCTATCAAAAATTTAGTGAACGAACTTCAGTTAACCCCTTAAGGACACAGCCAATTTTGGCCTTGAGGACAGAGCAATTTTTTAAGATTTCCCTCTTTGCATCCCGACGCTCATAACTCTTTTATCTTTTGTACGACGTAGTTCTATGAGACTTTGTATTTTGCGGGACGAGTTGTACTTTATGTAGGTACCATTTTTTGGTACAAATACATTATCGTTTAATTTCCATATATTTTTATTTTGGCGACATTGCAGAAAAAAAGTTCCGCAGCAGTTTTAATATTTTTTTTTTACACCATACACTGAACATCATAAATAATGGCATACATTTGTTGTACAGGTTGTTACGGTCGTGGCGATACCAAATATGTCTATATTATTTCTTGTTTTGGGACTTATATTTTAAAACGTTTATTTGTTATAAAAAATGTGTGTTTCTGTGTATTTTATTACTTTTTATTTATTTATTTATCATAAAAAATTTTTTACATTCATTTAACTTTTTTTTTTAATCCCATAATGGGATTTATCATTTTGATTTTTATTTTGTAACTGTAATGTAATGGCATAGATTTTTATGCCAGTACATTAGCCTGTTACTGATCGTACACAGGCAGTTGTTAGGGCATACCTCAGTATGCCCTAACAACAGGAAATATGTTCAGACAGCCCTGTGGTCCTTCAATGGACCCTGGGCTGTCTGGCCATATGAGTTGTGGGCTTTGATCGCGTCACAGTTATCTTCTGTGACGCGATCAATGTGCAGCCCCCTCTCCTTGAACGCCGCGATCAGCTTTCATTGCGGCGTTCAAAGGGTTAACAGCGGAGAGCAGATGTTTCTCTCCTCTCCGCTGTCAGAGTGGGGCCGTGGCTGTGTATTACAGCCGTTGCCCCGCTCTCGATCGCGCGCATTGACGGCTGTCACACAGGACGAGAATGCTCGTCCTAATGCGCAAAGTACTCGCGGCTCAGGACGAGCATTCTCGTCCTGTGTCGGCAACCAGTTAAAAAAACTGAATGTCCGTCACTAACTGACGCTAACTATAAGCTGTAAATAGACTCTAAAACTGTCACTATGCTATCAGAAATTTAGTGAACGAACTTCAGTTAAAAAAACTGAATGTCCGTTACTAATTGACCCTAAGGGTATGTGCACACGGTGAGAGGCTTTTACGGCTGAAATGACAGACTGTTTTCAGGAGAAAACAGCTGCCTCGTTTCAGCCGTAATTCCTCCTCCTCGCATTTTGCGAGGCTTCTCTGACAGCCGTAAATTTTGAGCTGTGCTTCATTGAGTTCAATGAAGTACGGCTCAAATTACGTCTGAAAGAAGTGTCCTGCACTTCTTTTGACGAGGCTGTATATTTACGCGTCGTCGTTTGACAGCTGTCAAACGACGACGCGTAAATGACAGGTCGTCTGCACAGTACGTCGGCAAACCCATTCTAATGAATGGGCAGATGTTTGCCGACGTATTGTAGCCCTATTTTCAGACGTAAAACGAGGCATAATACGCGTCTGGAAATAGGTCGTGTGAACCCAGCCTTACTATAACGCTGTCCATTTACTCTAAAACTACTATTAACAATTTAGTGAACCAACTTCAGTTAAAAAACTGAATGTCCGTCACTAACTGACGCTAACTATAACGCTGTAAATTTATACTAAAACTGTCGGTACGCTATAAAAAATTTAGTGAACAAACTTCAGTTATAAAAACGAACGGACACTAACTATAAGCTGTAAATTTACTCTAAGTGTAGAAAAAATATATAGCTAAAACTTCTGCTATATATTTTTTTACAAAACGAACGTCAGTAAACGTCCGCTGCTCTAACGCCCTAAACTTACTATTTTTTACAATTATATATAAAAAAAAAAGAGGCCCAAAAAAAACCTGCGTCAACAAATTACCACTGAGGCTGATTATAGACTCAGCACTCAGTAGCCGCAGGGCGCACACAAAAGATGGTGCAGTAAAAAAAAAAAGGACACAAAATAAAAAACCTGCGCCAAAAACTGCGGTCACTGATCAGTGCTCAGCGTTTGCAGGATGCACACACTAAAATGGTGTGTACAATGGGTACAAAGAAAAAAAAAACTGCGTCAAAAAAATTACCACAGATGCTGATCAGTGATGGCGTTCACTGATCGGCACTCAGAGGCCGCAGGGCGCACACTTGGAGACGGTGCAGAAAACAGAAAAAAAAAGTCCTGTGCCAAAACTTGAGCGCACAGAGCTATCAGTGATGGCGGTCACTGATCCGCACTCAGCGGCCGCAGGATGTAAAAAGGGGGAGAGGGGGAGGGGGGAAAGGGTACAGGGATAAGAAGTTTAGGAAAAAAACAAGTTCTGCTGCTAAAAAAAATAAAAAATCAGCAGCAGCACAGATGATGATGATGACGGTTCACTCTTCAGCAGGAAGCAGTCGGATGAAGACGTCACAGCAGGATCGCAGCACAGAAGGCCTCAGATTCGGTAAGTATGGCTTCACAGACGGTCACACCAGCTCTGCTCACCGTTCCTAACCGTAATGAGGTGGGCAGAGCCGGTGGAGGGTGTTTCAAACACCCGCCATGGCTGCGATTGGTCGGTCGGTGCAGACCGACCAACCGTAGCTATCGGGGGGCTGTCATCACCGCCATTTTTTACATGGAACATGGTAGGGATTGGTGCTGTCCTAGACAGTACCAATCACCACCATATCACTGTGGCACAGTAATTGGCTAAAGCCGCAAACGGCCGCAATTGGCCGGTCTGAATTGACCGGCCAATGGCGGCGATCGCCAATGCTGGGGGGAGGCGACACCCCACTGGGCATCGTGTACAGATGGCCTGCTGTTATAATCAGCATCTTTACTTTAAAACGTTCTATTTTTTACTGTAACCGTTTCCCGTTATCGTAAGTATACAACATTTTGCGGGAAGCACTGGCTTTCCATGTCGTATAATTACGACAAATGTCGGGAAGGGGTTAAACATCCGGATGATCTGTACCTACTCTGGCGTAGACTGGACATACCTCCGACAGCAGTTTTCACATGGTTACCAATCAGGCTGCATACACCGTTCCCTGGTTTGCCAGACCATGGTGACTGGCTTACCTACACCAAAGGGAAGTCCACTAAACGTAAATTAGAAGAGCTGGGGCCACCTGTGATTTGAGGACGCTTTCCTGATCTTGCTTCTACAAAAAACCCTCTCGTAGGGTTGTGGAAGTACCGCTTGATTGATTCATATCGTCAGGCTTTCCAGTTCCTCCTTGAAGTTTCGTGAGTTACTAATTGATGGTGTTGTGGTTTACACTTTGCTCTTTTCTCTCTTACAGGTGTGGACTTGCCTTTTTACTTAATACAGTTACCTATATCCACATTTGTTATTCCCTGAACTGTCATATGTTTTACATTTACTGTTTCATATGTCATTTCCTAATGTTTATTTTTCTTACTTGCGTATTGTTGTGCACTTTATCTGTATCTCTCACCCTGGGACTGCATGTTATCTTCCCAGAGCCCTCAACTTCTTTATTTTTTTTATACTAGCTTGGGAGTTTGTCTCATCCCAAATATTACCAATCCCCCTTTTGAAATGCTCTAAAGGGGTGCACTTATGTCATTTTGCTATCACCCCTTGTTGCCGCCTTCAGGGACATGCGCTTCTTCTTCACAAAAGACTGGCGCTGTAGATGGCAACATATTATAATTTCAAATTTGCTGTCTCTCTGTATTTTTTGTAGTTTCTTGTCTAATGGTTATGTATTCTTTGAGCGTAACTTGTGGACTCAGATGCTTTATGATCAATCTCTACATTACTGACACACATGGCGACAGTTAAGATATTATCTCTTAATGCTAGGGGCATGAATACTCCTGAAAAACAGAGTCAGGTCTTTCACATGTTATGACAAGCACAGGCCGATATATACTGTTTATACAAGAAACCCATTTCCGTAATTTACATATACCTACTCTTTCTCACATCTTATTTCCCCAATAATTTCACAGTACAAATTCCTCAGCATCTAGAGGTACTAGTATAGGTATTAGCAGGAATATCCCTTTTACTATGCTGACACATCAATCTGACCCGGATGCAAGGTTTACCTTTGTAAAGGGGATGATAGGAAATACGTTGGTCACTCTAGCTCATTTATATGCGCCCAATGTGAACCAAGACTCTTGGATTGCGTCTACTTTGGCCGCTCTCCATTTCTTTGCCAAAGGTATAGTCATTGTCGGAGGAGATGTGAACTGTATATTAGATCCTGCCTTGGATACCACATCCAGAGCTCCCTCTCTCTAGCAAAGGACCATGAGAAGGATAAGGAAAGTGTTTGCAGATTATCACCTTATTGATCCCTGATAGACATCTTTCTGGGGTTCAAGCAGCAGACATTGGCTTAAGTACAGTGTCTGATCATGCAACGATCTCTCTGAATCTCTCCCTTGCTTCTCTCCCCTTAAAAGACTGGTCTTGGTCATTGAATGAGACGCTTTTGGGAGATCAGAAAAACGTTGCTTTCCTGCGGGAACGATTGGTGGAATATTTCTCCTTCAATGATAACCAGGGGACTTCTGAGCCTATTGTTTGAGAGGCTCACAAGTCCTTCATTAGAGGAGAGTTGATTACCTTGGGAGTGAGAGTTAAAAAAAGCTAGGGCAGCGAGGGTGAACTCACTCTTGGGTCAGATTCGGTACCGGAAAACTTGAGTAAAATATCAGTGTTAACTGATGCGCAAGTTGATCTCCTTAGACTTAGGAATGACCTTAAAGGGAATGTGTCGCTAGAAATTGTTTTGTTTTTTTCAGTTAAACAATTAGTATTTAAGTGATTATACATTGTTTTAATTTTTTTTTTAATTTTTTCACAAGTCAGGAAATATTATAAATTAGATTCTAATTTATAAAATTGCCATGTGCTGGCCACTAGAGGGAGCAGTTCCCAAAATTGCAGCATGGTCATTGTGGTAAAGCAACCTCATTGATTTATGCTGCAAATTTGGGGTGGACACTCTCCTCTAGTGTCCTCACACAATCCCCCCTCCCTTCTTCTGGCTAGTGCCAGGAGAAGGAAGGGTTTCAATGTCTTCAAACCTCCTACACTGTGTGCCACCATTGTCTGAGCGACTGCACAGTGCTAGGAGAATTAGATACAGGGCTCAGCAGACAGTATCACACGAACATACACGAACATAATACACACATCATACACGAACATAATACACACATCATACACGAACATAAATTAGCTGCTCCTGCCGCCGCCTCCGCTGGTCTACGCTACTCTTCCTTGCGCTTTCGCTTCGTTGAACATATGGCTGGAAGCCGTGGCTGGAAGTCGTCATCTTACTGTTCGGCAGCGGCTTCCAGTCCACATAAAAATGGCGCCGGATTTCGCTCTTCAAACGAGCTTCGTTTTGGTCTGTGTGGGAGCGGCGCATGCGCCATTCCCACACAGACGGCGCACGCAACTGAGAATGGAACGGCTCCCATTCGCATTCTCTATGGGAGGGAATGTGCCGTATAGCATCTCTGTATGTGTCGTTAATCGACACATACAGAGATGAAAAAAAAAATGCCAGCCCCCATAGAGAAGTAAAAGTAAGAATACATTAAAAAGTAAAACATGAGAACACAATGAAATAAAAATTTTGAAAATATTATATTAATAGCAATACGATAAAAAAAAAAAAAATCATGACACCTTCCCTTTAAGGACATCCTGAATTTTAAAGCTGCAAAAGCTTTGCAGAGATGCAAACAAACATTATTCACCTGGGGATAAGAGGTCTGAGGTCTTGTCGGCAATACTAAAGAAACTGAAAGAAAAATCGCACATAGCCGGTATAACATTGGAGGATGGTAGAGTAGTTTCAAATACCTCGGAGACTGCAGCGGAATTTCATAAATTGTATGGATGTCTGTATAACCTCCAGGAATCTGACACTGGTCCAACTTTTCCAAACAATGCTGATTTGATATCGACCTTCTTAGGGTATGTGCACACGACAACGGCAAATACGTCTGAAATTACGGAGCTGTTTTCAGGAGAAAACAGTTCCTGAATTTCAGACGTAATTGCATGTACTCGGGTTTTTTGAAGGCGTCTTTTACGGACGTAATTGGAGCTGTTCTTCATTGGAGTCAATGAAAAACGGCTCAAATGACGTCCCAATAAGTGTCCTGCACTTCTTTGACGCGGCCGTAATTTTACGTGCCGTCTTTTGACAGCGACGCGTAAAATGACAGCTCGTCTGCACAGAACATCGTAAGACCCATTGCAAGCAATGGGCAGATGTTTGCAGACGTATTGGAGCCATCTTTTCAGGTGTAATTCGAGGCGTAAAAAGTCTCCATTACGCCTGAAAAATGGTCGAGTGCACATACCCTTAGGTTCCCTACATCTCCCCAGCTGATCTAGCTTAGAACAGGAAGCTTTTATAGCCCCCTTATCAATTGAAGAAGTGTCCAAGGTATTGTCATCAATACCAAGTGGTAAGAGTCCTGGCGGTCTTTCCATTTTGTACTTTAGAACCTTCTCTGAAACGCTTGTGCCTCATTTTCTATCACTTTGTAACTCCCTGATACAGGGATAGGGCCTCCCGCGACAGATGGTGGAAGCATTTATTACCGTAAAGAGGCTCTGTTACCACATTATAAGTGCACTATCTCCTACATAATGTGATCGAAAAACTAATGTGCCAGAGGCACAATGAAACTCAGTTTCCCAGCTACTAACTAAGTGTAAATAAAATGTAACTTTTAATGGTATGCAAATAAAAGGTCCAAGGATAGACAACAAAAGGCACAATGAGTTCAAATTTAGCTACAGACGACTAGCACATGCTCTATGTGAACTCTGCCAAACCATGGCAGGATAGAGTATGATTGATGCTGAAGTGTGACTGCTGATCGTACGTTGGTATCACTTTGGATAGTAGTACAAAGGCTAATCGGATATAGCGATTAAAATTGTATTAGCCCCCCCGACATGTTTCGCTGTAAACTCAGCTTCCTCAGGGGATCAAATGGGGCTAACGTACGATCAGCAGTCAGCAGTCTGCAGCTGCTGACGCAAGCATTCACACTTCAGCATCAATCATACTCTATCCTGCCATGGTTTGGCAGAGTTCACATAGAGCATGTGCTAGTCGTCTGTAGCTAAATTTGAACTCATTGTGCCTTTTGTTGTCTTTCCTTGGACATTTTATTTGCATACCATTAAAAGTTAAATTTTATTTACACTTAGTTAGTAGCTGGGAAACTGGATTTCATTGTGCCTCTGGCACATTAGTTTTTCAATTTAATCATATACCTGCCAGCTACTAGGGTCTTCTCAGTATCTTAGTGTACATAATGTGATCGGCGCTGTAATGTAGATAGGCAACTGGGCGTGTTTTTACTTTTTTACCAACTGGGCATTGTAAAGAGAAGTGTATGACGCTGACCAATCAGCGTCATACACTTCTCTCCATTCATTTTTCGTAGTACTCGCAACACAGCGTGATCTCGCGAGATCACGCTGTGCAGTCACATACACCCATATTAACTTTACCGAAGTGTCTTGGGAGTGAATAGACATTACCTCCAGCCAGGATGCGATGTCTATTCACACTCCCGACACTTCGGTAAAGTTTCTGTAAATGACAGCACACGTGATCTCGCCCGAAATGCACATAATCTTAAAAACTATGCAGCGCACTTGCTAATTGTCGCTGCAGAGATGGGGAGAAGTTACAGGGAGAGCAATTCAGGGCGGGCTTAGCCAGGATAGTGAAAGCTACGCCTCGCAACATAAAAGTGCTCCGAATAGTAGGCTAAAGGACCTTTGATTACGTCATGCCCATGTAACCCCGCCCACCAATCAGGTCCTTCTACCACAGTGAAGAAGCAAAATATCTACAGGGGAGAAGACCCGCCCAGAGCCCCAGGCTGGTGAGTGCTTTTCCAAACCCCCATCCCTTCATCCCTCCCTCCATCTCTTCATCAATTCATCCCTCCATTACCCCCTCCCTCCCTTCATCCCTCCATCACTCACTCCCTCCCTCCCTTCATCACTCCCTTCCTCCCTTCATCACTGCAGTGTGTGATGCTATCTACAGAGGGCTGTGTGTGGTGCTATCTACAGGGGGCTGTGTGTGGTGCTATCTACAGGGGACTGTGTGTGGTGCTATCTACAGGTGGTGTGTGTGTGTGTGTGTGTGTGTGTGTGTGTGTGTGTGTGTGTGTGGTGCTATCTGCAGGGGGTGTGTGGCACTATCTTTAGGAGGGTATGTGTGGCACTATCTACAGGGGGCTGTGTGTGGCGCTATCTACAGGGGGCTGTGTATGGCGCTATCTACAGGGGGATTTGTGTAACGCTATCTACAGGGGGATTGTGTAACGCTATCTACAGGGGGATGTGTGTGACACTATCTACAGGGGGATGTGTGTGACGCTATCTACAGGGGGCTGTGTGTGACGCTATCTACAGGGGCTGTGTGTGTGACACTATCTACAGGGGGCTGTGTGTGTGACGATATCTACAGGGGCTGTGTGTGAGACGCTATCTACAGGGGCTGTGTGTGTGACGTTATCTACAGGGGGCTGTGTGTGTTATGCTATCTACAGGGGCTGTGTGTGATGCTATCTACAGGTGCTGTGTGTGATGCTATCTACCGGGGGATGTGTGTGACGCTATCTACAAGGGCTGTGTGTGTGACGCTATCTACAGGGGCCTGTTTGTGTGTGTGACGCTATCTACAGGGGTCTGTGTGTGTGACGCTATCTACAGGGGCTGTGTGTGTGATGCTATCTACAGGGGCTGTGTGTGTGGCGCTATCTACTGGGGGCTGTGTGTGTTATGCTATCTACAGGGTCTGTGTGTGTGATGCTATCTACAGGGGGATGTGTGTGACGCTATCTACAGGGCCTGTGTGTGTGACGCTATCTACAGGGGCTGTTTGTGTGACGCTATCTACAGGGGCTGTGTGTGACGTTATCTACAAGGGCTGTATGTGTGACGCTATCTACAGGGGGATGTGTGTGACACTATCTACAGGGGAATGTGGGTGACGCTATCTACAGGGACTGTGTGTGTGTGACGCTATCTACAGGGGGCTGTGTGTGGTGTGACGCTATCTACAGGGGCCTTTGTGCCTGTGGTGCTTTACTTTACAGTGTTTGACACAATTATATTCAGTGGCGCAGTGTATGGTGCTATTACATTTAGTGGCACAGTGTGTGGCACCATGATAAATTTATCTTCGTTTATAGGTGTAGAAATGTTGGTGAGAAACAGAAGACATCTAAGTGGCAAATTCTGCAGAATTGGGTTATGGCCAGGAGAAGTCATCATGAAGTCCGGACAGGATAGAGAAGAAAAGAGGAAAAAAGTTACAAGAATCTGAGAAGTCGTCACCTGTAAGTCACTGGATTTATGGAGAATCTGTCACTGCTCCTGTCATGTTTATTATAGGAAATCCTTGTGTTTCACAAAAAGTCTTTGTGCAGTCCAGGAATGATAGACAAATGCATGTTACCATTCCCCTTGTCAGGCGGAGGTGTCCCTGCACAGTGTGATACTGTCAGCGATGGTTGGAGACTGTCAGTATGTAGGGACACAGCCCTTTGACAAGGGGAATTGTAACACCCATTTGTTAATGCTTGCACAAAAAGGTGGTGTTAACAATAGTTACGGCGCGGCGGGGGAGAAGGGGGGCCCAAGTTTGGATAACAGCCCAGGTGCTATGGTCTACTTAATCCGCGACTATGAATAGACATCGCATCCTGGCTGGAGGTGATGTCTATACACTCCCAAGACACTTCAGTAAAGTTAATATGGGAGTATGTGACTGCACAGCGTGATCTCGCGAGATCACGCTGTTTTGCGAGTACTGCTAAAGATTAATGGAGAGAAGTGTATGATGCTGATTGGACAGATATCACTAGCTGTGAGCAAGCCCTGAGAGAAATGGAAGGCCTGTTGGCCCTTGTGATCCACACTGAGAGCCGACTGCCAATATGTAGCGTGTGAGCGGGTGACCCGAGGAGTGATGGGAAAGGGGAAAGGTATAGGCCCACATAGTAAAGCTCGCAGGAAATAAGAAAACAGCCTTAAGAGAAGGAAATCTTATGACATCTATTTAGAGTAACAGGAATCCATTCTGTGGACAGTGAGCAATGTCACCTTATCAAGTTGGTGAGTCTCACCCTTCACCTATACATGTTTACTACCCTTACTGACAGGCTGAGAGGTGAGGTACCACTCACCTCCTCTGCCAACCGACTCCAACTGCTAACTCTCTGTAACTGTCTCTAACTCAGTCCCTGGACCCCCTCTATGTCCTAAGCTCCCCCCCACCTTCTGGAAACTTCCCAGTCTAAGCCACTGCTACATAGGCTGTAACACAGTGCATTGTAACTTCACGTTTGTTATTTTAAAGTGACTGTACCTAATAGTGCAAAAATGTCATAAAATAAGTTTACAACACACTATCTCACAAGTAATGTCTTTGGGGACATTACATATACTTTCCCCTTGGGGGATGCCAATTGGCTAGAAACTTTCTTGTTAACACACCAACTCCGTAAGGGTCAGCTCTCCAAGGTTTATCAACAACTACTCATAAAGTCAGGCCAGACTAAACCTTCTTTTATAGCAGCTTGGGAAAGGGAACTGAATACCCAGTTTACACCCAATGAGTGCTAGAATTCTCTCTAACTCCCATGGCTTCTCGAGATGCGTTAAAATCCAAGAGAATTCATACAAAACTTTGACAAGATGGTACAAAACCCCATGTCAACTCAAAATTATTGGATATTCACTCGATGGCAGTTGTTGGAGATGCAACTCGGATAGGGGTTCATTGTCTTATATATGGTATAATTTTGCGCTGATCAAACCTTTTTGGAATGTGGTACACCATCACATTAATTTGATTTAATCCTCTTCTATCTCCCTGTCTCCCGAACTTATTTTGCTTTGACTTACCTCACCAGGGTTGCACCCTACAAAATACAGTCTCCCCACTGTCCTGATTGCTGCTGCTAAACTCCTCATACCACTGAATTGGAGATTGTCAACACCTCCACCCATAGCTCAGTGGTTTAAGAAAATTCACCAGATTGCTCGATTGGAGGAACTCTCCAGCTGGGAACAGGGTAGTCATGCTAGGTTCTCTAAATTATAGAAGCCCTTTTTTGATTTTAACAATACGCAAAATCCCCCTGTTGGCAATGCACCGCCCACATAAGCAGACTGATCTTGGGTAGCCTAGTCTGGCACAGCAGTGTAATTAAGAATAAAAAAATCTATTTACATATACATTAACAGTGCTCAATAGAAGACTATTTGCAATAGTAGAGCCAAACTTTATAATAAGGCACTCATTCTCAATGAAAAAGGCCATATTTACTTACAAAAGACTGATAGACATGTAGCAACAGGGAAAGCAGCATTTTATAGGGTAATCTTTCTCAATTTTCTCTGGCTGAATCTTGTCTTTGCTCTGCGTCTTTGTCCATCTTCTTTTATTGACTGCCTTTTGATAAATATCTACTGGAAGGAATTATTTCATTATCTTCTTTAGTGATTTTTTTCTGCATTACATTCGGAGGTTTAACAAAAAAACTAGGTCTGAGACTCTATACACATCCACGGTGCTTCTACACTATGTAGGCATTGCTGTTTTGAAAAAAATAAAAGCCATAATTTATTTCTATATTTAAGCAGCTATAGGCCTCTATTCCTTCTAGCTCCATGACTGTTGTATTTATATAATCAATGAATAATTATATAAGAATAATAATAAGTATTAATAATTTTATATGTGCATTTTAGTGAAAAAATGGCTTTTATTTAGCCCTTGTGCAACGTTTGCACAAGGGCTAAATAAAAGCCATTTTTTCACAAAAATTTGGAGTGCTGCCTATCTTTGGACGACTATACTTGGATTTGGAGCAGTGATCAAGCTCCCAGGGAGCGCACCCATCCATTATTTTGACTGGTGCTGCTGGATTGTGGACTATATATATATATATATATATATATATATATATATATATATATATATATATATACAAAAGTAGAAATCTTGCAGCACTCCAAATGTGAAAAAATGGTGGTTGTATTCAGCCAACAAACAGCGATGTTTCTGTCCAACAATAAGACCTTTATCAAGCATTTGTTGGACAGAAACGTCGCTGTTTGTTGGCTGAATAAAAGCACCATTTTTTTCACATTTGGATTGCTGCAAGATTTCTACTTTTGTATATATATATATATATATATATATATATATATATATATATATATATAGTCCACAATCCAGCAGCACCAGTCAAAATAATGGATGGGTGCGCGCCCTGGGAGCTTGATCACTGCTCCAATATGTATATGTATATGTATTTTGCTCTGTCCCTGAATTGGGGCGACTTGCTTGGCACCTAAACATCTATACTTACTGAGTGCTGCTGCTTTCTGTTATTATATATATATATATATATATATATATATATATATATATACGTATATATATATACATATATATATATATATATATATATATATACACCAGTAGATCTATTACTTACAATTGAGTGCTGAGGGGATTCTGTTTACTAAACGATCGGTATCCTAGTTACTAAGGTCATTTCCGGTCCGGACTGATCCGACGCATGCGCACTGGAGCAGGATTGATACGGGCGGTGATTGACATACTACATACGTCATACAACAATCAAATACCCGCTCTCTGATTGGCTAAGTGGTCGTGCAGTCTCCAATTTTCACCCAGCTGCTGAATATTGCGATTTATGTAATTATGTTTTTTCTTGCATAAACCATGTATGTTTTATGTTGTTTTTAATATGTATTCACTGTTTTCACAATATGTATCGATTTATGTCATTCCGATACTCTTTCATTGTTTTTATCACGTTGTTTTGAGGTATATATGTCAATCTCATTATTCTAATGAGATTGATGATTCATATTGGATACACACTATATAAACCACTAAATGTGTTTGTATCACTATGCTTGAGAAAGGTCCCAAGGTGGGACGGAAACGTTGCATTTGCCATGTTGGCACAATAAACTTCACTTTTTTCATCTTGATCATCGGAGTGCTGCTGAATTTTCTTCATATATATATATATATATATATATATATATATATATATAAAGCAACCATAGAACAAAGTAACGGCACCAGGACTTCAAAGTAGATGAAACAGGGTGGATTTGTTCACCTCGAGTGAGCGACGTTTCGGTTCAACATAGAACCTTTCTCAAACTATCACATACTGCACACAGTGTCAGGTATAAATAGGAAGTACATACAGTAATTCACAAAAGACCTATTTTATGTACAGTTTACATAAAGCACATATAAATATGATTCCCAACCAGTATCAAAAGCTGTTTTTTTGAAGTGCAAACATTTCATGATAGATTCATATATAAGATACATTATACATGAGAATACAGTATATAAAAATCGTGAACAGTGATTAAATTAGCAATTAGGCTGATTTAGCGAGGTGCAGAGGCCAATTAACCCGTAGGTGCACGACGACACATCTGTACGTCCGGGTGGCCAGTGTCTTAGCACACGGGGACGTACAGTTACTGCGCAGTTCCCGGTGCACACTGTCAGCGATAGCATGCACCGGGAACCGGGAGGCCAGCTGTCCCTGAGTGTAAAAGTGTAAAAAGTACAAAAAAAGTTGATAAAAATGTTTTACAAAAGTGCAAAGATAAAAGATTTTTTTTTCCTATAATTAGTTCCTTATTATAGGAAAAAAAATAAAAATGTTAAAAAACAGTATACATATTGGGTATCACCGCGTTCGTAACAACCCAATCTATAATGTTATTTTTACCACACGGTGAATGCCGCAAAAAAAACAAACTAAAATCAATGCCAGAATCACTATTTTTTGGTCACCACCACTCCCAAAATATAGAATATGAAGGGATCAAAAAGTCCCATGTACCCCAAAATAGTACCAATAAAAACTACAACCCGTACCGCAAAAAACAAGCCCTCACACAGCTTTTTTGACTGAAAAATAAAATAGTTACGGCTCTCAGAATATGGTGACACAGAAAATCAATTATTTTATAAAGAAGTGATTTTATTGTGTAAACGCTGCAAAACATAAAAAAAACTATATACATATGGTATCGCCGTAACCGTACCGACCCGCAGAATAAACTAAAATTGTCATTTATAGAACACGGTGAACGCCATAAGAAATAAAGAATTTAAAACGCCAAAATCACAGTTTTTTGGTCACCAAAGCTCTAAATAAAATGTAATTAAAAGTGATCAAAACTTTGTATGTACCAAAAAATGGTACCAATGAAAACTACAGCTCGTCCCGCCAAAAATAAGCCCTCACACCGCTCAATCAACCAAAAAGTAAAAAAGTTATCAGAATGTGTTGATACAAAAAATTTTTTTTTAACAAATAGTTTTTTCTTTGTAAAACTAGTAAAATATAAAAAAAATTTATACATTTGGTATCACCATAATTATATTGACCCGCAGAATAAAATTAAGTTGTCGTTTTTACCGCATGGTGAAAGTGGTAAAAACGAAACCCAAAAAGCAATGGAGGAATCACAGGTTTTTCCAATTTCACCCCGCAAAGAATTTTATTTTCACTTTCCCAGTACACTATATGGAACTTTAAATGGTGTCAATAGAAACTACAGCTCCTCCCGAAAAAAAAATAAGCCCTCACACCGCTCTATTCATGGAAAAATTAAAAAGTTATGGCGTTTGGAAGGAGTGGAGTGAAAAACTAAAATGGAAAAGCAAAAAAGGATCAATCCTGCAAAGGTTAATTAATTTCTATTAAAAAAATTAATTATTACCACATGTGGGGTAATGTCATACTCGGGAGAGATTGCATTACAAATTTAGTGCGACTTTTTCTCCTTTATCCCTTGTGAAAATGAAAAAAATTAAACATTTTAGTGGACAAAAATTTTTATATTCATTTTCACTGCCTAATTCTACTAAATCCTTAAAAAAACCTGTGTGGTATAAATGCTTACTATACCCCTAGAAAAATTCCTTGAGGGGTGTAGTTTCCCAAATGGGGACACTTTTGGGGTGTTTCCACTGTTTTGTTCCCTCCAGGGCATTGCAATCGCGACATGGCACTAAAAACCAATCCAGCAAAATCAGCTCTCCAAAATCCAAATGCCGCTCCTTCCCTTCTGAGCTCTGCTGTGTGTCCAAACATCAGTTTATTACCACATATGGGGTATTTCCGTAATTGGGAGAAGATGCTTTACAAATGTTGGGGTGCATTTTCTTCTTTATTCCTTGTAAATATTACAAATTTCTATGTTTTTTCAGAAAAAAAGTAGATTTTCAATTTCACAGACTAACTCCAATAAATATAGCAAAATACCTGTGGGGTCAAAGTGCTAACTATACCCCTAGATAAATTCCTTGAGGGGTCTAGTTTCCAAAATGGGGTCACTTTTGGGGAGTTTCCACTGTTTTGGCACCACAAGACCTCTTCAAACCCGACATGGTGCCTAAAATATAATTTAAAAATAAGCAGGCCCCAAAATGCTGTAGGTGCTCTTTTACTTCTGAGGCCGGTGTTTCGGTCCATTAGCACAGAAAGGGACACATGTGGGATATTCCTAAAAACTGCAGGACCTGGGCAATAAATATTGAGTTGCGTTTCTCTGGTAAAACCTTCTGTGTTACAGAATTATTTTTATTACAAATGAATTTCGGCAAAAAAAACCAAAACATTTGTAAATTCCCCCTCTACTTTGCTTTATTTCCTGTGAAACGCCTAAAGGGTTAAGAAACTTTCTGAATGCTGTTTTGAATACTTTGAGAGGTGCAGTTTTTAAAATGGGGTGATTTTTTGGGGGGGATTCTAATATATAAGGCCCTCAAAACCACTTCAGAACTAAACTGGTACCTGTAAAAATAGCCTTTTGAAATTTTCTTGAAAATGTGAGAAATTGCTGCTAAAGTTCTAAGCCTTGTAAAGCCCTAGAAAAATAAAAAGACGTTCAAGAAAATGATGCAAACATAAAGTACACATATGGGAAATGGGAACTAGTGACTATTTTGTGTGTTATTACTATATTTTTTATAAGCAGATACATTTAAATTTAGAAAAATGCACATTTTTGAAAATTTTCTCTACATTTTGGTGTTTTTCACGAATAAATATTGAATTTATTGACCAAATTTTTCCACTATCATAAAGTACAATATGTCACGAGAAAAGATTCTCAGAATCGCTTGGATAGGTAAATGCATTCTCAAGTTATTACCACATAAATTGACACATGTCCAATTTGAAAAAAATCGGCTGTGCCACAAGGCCAAAACAGGCTGCGTCCTAAAGGGGTTAAGAAATAAATGTGTATATATATATATATATATATATATATATATATATATATATACACAAAACACCTACAGTTGATAGTATAGCATCGATACCAGACCTATCCAGCATGTAGCGTCCGTGCGCATCTACTGCGCATGCTCGAAGATGGCATCCGAACCGGAAATTCAATCCAGTGGAACGCATATGACAGGAAAATCACTGTTGCGTATGCGCACAGACAGAGCTTGCGTTTCATCTATTCTGCGCATGCGTAGACAGCGGCGATAGCGTAAAATATAGGATTTAGTTAGAGAAATGGGGACTATGTAAGTAAAGAAGTCTGCAAACTTAAATACATGCACAGAACAGCATCTAAATAGATGCAACAGATAGCATGGATCGAAAAAGGCAGACAACCAGCAGTTATATGACCCCAGCTAAAGGACCACCACATATCAAAAAAAGGGGGGGATACCCTAATATATTGTCACATTTTGGCTATAATCACCATCCGGACATGAAAAGCTCTCACAAATTACCAGGGATAATATCATGACAATCAGGTATGTCAAATAAACCCAAACCCAAAATATCAAGGGATAGACGTATACTTCAAATACGATCAATGCACATTTTTTTATTGAGTAACAGGGAGCTCATTTTAACTATATGGAACATAGTTCAGATGAAAGCGGTACTCTACTGTATAATTCACTACAACTCTACAATCCAAGATATAAAGAGACAAAAAACACTACATTGATGCATTATGGAAACATTTTTTTGAAGAATCTTTCTACTCGGGACACTACGATCCCAGAAAATGGGCCGCTGCTACTTTCCAACAGTCCTCAAATTGCTTCATACAGAGCTATGTGTCTAAAGAATATAGAAAAAACAGAAACTAGTTAATACACAGTATTTATAAGCACAAATACAGTTGAATCAAATAAAAATATGCATAGGAAGTTCAAATTAGACCCTAAAATATACATATACAAGGAACAAACTATACCTTTGAGAAAGCCCACCGATAACAGCCCTTCAGGTATCGGGGTAGATTACCCCTCACCATTCTAAATATGTGGGCCACAAGGGTACTGAATATTGAACCCCTTGGGAGACATGGTTTCCAACCTGTATATCCATTCCAACTCCTTTCTTTTAAGGGCCAACCCTCTATCACCGCCACATCTCATTTGGGGTACTGAATCTATGATTCTAAATTTCAGTTGCGACACACCATGTTTCTTTTCCAAAAAGTGTCTAGACTGGTAAATCCTGTCTCTTTGTGTTAATATTGGATTTATGGTTTCTCATCTTGAGGCGCACTTCCGTTGTGGTCTCACCCACATAGTGGAGAGCACAGGGACAGCTCATCAGGTAGATAACAAATGATGATTGACATGTGAAGAAACCCTTGATGTTCATTGATCTACCTGTTTGTGGATGATTGAAGGTGCTACCCTTTATCATATTATTACAGATGTTACATCCTACACATGGGTAACAACCCTGTTTCGGAGGTGACAAAAAGGTTTGGCTCTTTCGATTTGAACCAATAGCAGCCTTGACTACACTATTTTTAATTGTTTTACCCCTTCTATAGGCCATCATAGGTCTCTCCTGGAACTCCACCATTTTTTTGAAAGGCTCTGCTCAATACATTCCAGTCCTTCCTCAAAATGTCACCAATTTGCGAACTTATTGTGGAAAAAGTAGAAATAAAGGGTAAATTAACCTTCTTAGCCCTAGTTAGATTCCCACTTAAAAGGTCCTGTCTGTCCAGGACCTCAACCTTTCATCTATTCATCTCTAAAATGTGATTGGGATATCCCCTATCAAATTTTTTTTTTGCACATTTGGTCAAGCCGTGAAGATAGTTTGTCTTCTTGACTCACCACACTCTTAACTCTGATCAACTGGCTAAACAGCAATGATTTCAACATTGTCCTTGGATGTCCACTGGTATAGTGTAAAAAGTTGAAAAACGGTCAGAGATTATTATTGAAATGCGTGTATCCATAAATTCAATAGATGAGGTAGAATAAGACACAGTGAATTTAATTGTAGGATTTAGACCATTCAGAAATGTCACAAAGTCCTTTAGTTGACTTATTGAACTGATCCAGATGAGGAAGACATCGTCTATGTACCGCCACCGCTGCAGCACTTGACCGAAGTGGTGGAATACATAGACGAGGCCCTCCTCAATCTGCCGCTTGAAGATATTTGCATATGTAGGGGCCATATTAGACCGCAGTGCCATCCCTCTCTTCTGCAAAAAGAATCTATCTCCTACTAAAAAATAATTATTCATAAGGATAAATTCCAAGAGTGATCTGATGAATCCAATTTTTTCATCAGAGAACCATAACTTCTCTACATAGAAAAGTGAGGCATTGATGCCCTCCCGATGATCAATTGAAGTATAGAGGCTTCCCACATCAAGGGTAACAAGGACCGACCGGTCAGGGATCATAAGATCTTGGATCCTGACCAGGTGTCCCTGATGTGAGAGTCCGCACCAATGGCAAACTGCCTTAAGATTTTGTCTATAAACATTGCTCCGGGGACAAACAAAGAATCATTCCCTGACACAATAGGGCGTCCAGTGGGCCTAATGGGATCCTTATGAATCTTCGGCAGAAGATATAGCACAGGGGTAACAGGAAATTCAACCTGTAGAAATTCACACAGATCTTTATCAATAGTTTTAATCTTAAATGCATTGGTGATCAGGGTGTCCAGCTCACGAAGATATGTGAACTTAGGATCCCCTGATAACAATGCATAGACATTGGTGTCATTAAGCTGACTATCCATTTCCTGTAGATAAAGGGAGGTGTCCATGATGACTATGGCACCCCCCTTATCCGCCGGTTTGATCATCAGATCACTATTATCTGTCAATTCTTTGAGTTCCAAATGTTCAGCACGCGTTAGATTTCTATGGATATACTGTTTACTTTGCATTTTTTTTAAGGAATCAACTTGATTTTTAACAAATTAAATATAGGTTTCAACAGCATGAATCGTCTGAGGAGGATGAAATCTACTCTTTTTAAATAATCCATAGTGACTCAGATGGAGCATCTCATTAGTTAAATCAACAGGTATATTATTTGAATATTGATATTTAGGTTGTTCAAAAAAATATGCCTTAAGTCTTAATGACCAAAAAAAACATTCTAGATCAAGACTTAAGATAAACCAATCAACAGGATTAATAAGACAAAACGAATGGCCACGGTTAAGCACTTTGACCTGCGGGTCAGTTAACACATATGATGAAATCTTCACTACTAGATCTGAGGATTTCTCTTCCTGGTCTGATATTGTTGGGCCCCACGTGCTGGATTCATCCTGCCTCTGGTTTTGCTGTTGTTCACCCTTCCTCCTATGTTTCCTACCGTACCTGCGGGATCGCTTTGTCCCAAAGTTGGAGTATCCATAGTGCCTTCTAAAAAAGGTATAATATACTGATCATCAGAAAGTTCTGAGTCT
This sequence comes from Rhinoderma darwinii, assembly GCF_050947455.1. Lineage (NCBI taxonomy): Eukaryota > Metazoa > Chordata > Amphibia > Anura > Rhinodermatidae > Rhinoderma > Rhinoderma darwinii. The sequence goes on from NC_134690.1 coordinate 268,216,662, forward strand.
GTGATGTATGGCTCAGCTCCCTTATGTCGTCTTCTTGGTCCTCTTTCATTCCTCCTAGGACCCCTTGGGTGAGAGTCGTCCCCCTGCCAACAGTAGATTTTCCCTGTGGCGTATTCATCCAGGTTTCGCTGCCATTTTTGGCGCTTTGTTTTTTCAATATCACCCTGAAATTTCTGTAGAGATAGGGTCATTTTATCCTTCGGGATTTGTAGATCTTGTGTAGACACCATCTCTTTTAGCAGAGCATCCCTTTCACCTAGATGTATTTTAACCAGATCAATTTCCTTTTGCAGGAATTGAATATTCAGTAGCAAGAGATCCTGAGAATATTTATTAGAGATAGCTTCAAATCTCTCCTTAAATGCCACATTCACAGGAAAAAGGTTGGGTCTCAGGTGTGAACGCATACCACGTGGGATACAAAGACATCTATAATACTCTCCAAGGGTTGATAGATGCAGTTCAAGAGAAATTAATCTTTTGGAGTCTGCCTCCCATTTTCTCCTCACATTCTCAACAGTGGGTACACTTAGGAAGGTAACATCTCCAGATAGACCCTGAAGGATATGGTCAGTGTCCTCTCTGTTATAGGTAAAAATTTGAGGTGTAATCACACCTAAATCCACATCATCTTCAGCAAAAAGCATTGTTATAGTAGGTGCACGTGTTCCGATTCAATAAACACAGTCCAGATATAAATGAACACAGCACTCCAACATACCTGTATATCAGGCCATGTGCCCGTTACCAGGGGATGAATCAATTCCCCAACTTGAGTATAAAGCAACCATAGAACAAAGTAACGGCACCAGGACTTCAAAGTAGATGAAACAGGGTGGATTTATTCACCTCAAGTGAGCAACGTTTCGGTTCAACACAGAACCTTTGTCAAGCTATCACATACTGCACACAGTGTCAAGTATAAATAGAAAGTACATACAGTAATTCACAAAAGACCTATTTGATGTACAGTTTACATAAAACACATATAAATATGATTCCCAACCAGTATCAAAAGCTGTTTTTTTTAAAGTGCAAACATTTCATGATAGATTCATATATAAGATACATAATACATGAGAATACAGTATATAAAAATCGTGAACAGTGATTAAATTAGTGTAGCGTCCATGGCCGCGGGCCGTCGGGTTTACTCACCTCCTGACGCCCGCGGCCATGGATCCGTGAGCGCTGGCCCCTGTCTCCTTCCTAGGAGACGCCAGCGCTCACTTCCGCTCCGTCCTGCTGTGTCCCGTAGGGTGCCCGAGCTCGCTCGCGCACGGCCTTAAAGGGCCAGCGCGCGCACAAAAGGATCATCATCATCATCAACTGCCATGACTTCCTGGTCTATAAGAAGGCCCCAGGCCTTCTGATCCTTGACTGAGCGTTGTTAGTCTTTCCCAGTCTGTCTCGCAAATGGTCCCTTAGTGTTTCCCCGTTCCAGTTGTTACCCGTGCCCTGTTACCCGTTCCTGTATTCCGTATTGTTCTAGTTCCTGTGCCTACCAGCGTTGGAGTCGTGTCTACTGCACCTGCTGTCGTTTGCCACGTCCAGTGTCGTTTGCCACGTCCAGTGTCTTCTGCCACGTCCAGTGTCTTCTGCCACGTCCAGTGTCTTCTGCTACATCGGATACTGCCCGCCACGTCTGGCGCCACTTGCTGCACCAGCCTCCATTCGTGCTGAAGCCACAGCCACCGTCTAGACTATTGCAGGTACCCAAGCATTACTGTAAAGGATCTTCCAGGCACAGCTTCGGGGTTAACGCCCATAGATAATCAGTCTGCACCTGCTTCTATGTCTGTGAGACTGACTCCATCTTCTACCACTCAGGGTGGCAGGCTTAGGAGTGGGAGAACCTATCACAGCCTGGCCAGACGGAGCTAGCTCCCGCCCTGTGTCTATTTATACCTGCCTTTCCTGTTCCTCCTTGCTTGTGATTTCTTCTCGTTTGGTTTCCTGGCCCTGCTGCAGCTTCTTGTACTATTGTCCTTGCTTCATATTGACCCTGGCTTGCTGACTACTCTCCTGCTCTGCGTTTGGTACCTCGTACACTCCTGGTTTGACTCGGCTTGTTCACTTCTCTTGTTGCTCACGGTGTTGCCCCTTTCTCCCCCTAGCTCTGTGTACCCTTGTTTGTTTGTCTGTCGTGCACTTATTAAGCGTAGGGACCGTCGCCCAGTTGTACCCCGTCGCCTAGGGCGGGTCGTTGCAAGTAGGCAGGGACTGAGTGGCGGGTAGATTAGGGCTCACTTGTCTGTCTCCCCACCCCCGTCATTACATAATCACAAGCCTATACCTAGTCTACCCTGGTCCCTGACACCACTATGGACCCCCTTGAGACCCTGGCTCAGCAAATGCAGGGTCTCTCCCTACAGGTCCAGGCCCTGGCTCAGAGGGTCAACCAGCCTGATGCTACCATGGTAGTACCCCTCACCTCACCTCTTGAACCCCACCTCAAGTTGCCTGACCGATTCTCAGGGGACCGGAAGACTTTTCTCTCCTTTCGGGAGAGTTTTAGGCTCTCTTTTCGTTTAAAGCCCCACTCCTCAGGTTCTGAGAGCCAGCGGGTGGGTATAATTATGTCCCGGCTCCAGGAAGGGCCCCAAGAATGGGCCTTCTCCTTGGCTCCTGACGCCCCTGAACTTTCCTCCGTTGATCTTTTCTGCTCTCGGACTCATCTATGACGAGACTGACAAGACTGCCTTTGCCGAGAGTCAGCTGGTGACCTTACGTCAGGGTAAGAGATTTGTTGAGGAGTATTGCTCTGACTTTAGGAAGTGGTGCGTAGCTTCTCGGTGGTGCCTTAAGGTGCCAGTTTAGGTTGGGTCTGTCGAACGCCCTGAAAGACCTGCTAGTTAGCTATCCCTCTTCTGACTCCCTAGACCAGGTTATGGCTTTAGCGGTACGACTTGACCGACGTCTCAGGGAACGACAACGTGAACGTTTATGTGTTTTCTCCTCTGACTCCCCCATGATGCCTCCCGAGGTTCCGTTGCTTCGTTCTTCCACGGAAGACTCGGAGGTACGTATGCAACTCGAGGCCTCCGTGTCCCCCCAACAACGTAGAGATTTCCGCAGGAAGAATGGTCTCTGCTTCTACTGTGGGGATGACAAGCATCAAGTGAACAACTGTCCTAAGCGTAAGAATGCAGCCGGAGAACTTCCGCGCCTAAGTGATCATCGGGGAGGTCACTTGGGCGCACAGATATTTCCCGTAAATATGAAACGTAATAAAATCTTGCTTCCCTTTCAGGTCTCTTTTGGTGGTAGATCTGCTACCAGGAGTGCCTTCGTGGATTCAGGGTCTTCTGCTAATATCATGTCTGTGGAATTTGCTATGTCTCTAGCTATGCCTTTGATTGAATTGCCTAAACCTGTCCCAGGAGTGGGTATCGACTCCACTCCTCTTGCTAATGGTTATTTTACACAGCATACCCCGGTTTTTGAACTCCTTGTTGGCTCCATGCATTTGGAGCAGTGCTCTGTACTGTTAATGCAGGGATTATCGTCCGATTTGGTTTTAGGCCTTCCCTGGTTGCAGTTGCATAATCCCACGTTTGACTGGAATACTGGGGATCTTACCAAATGGGGTAATGAATGCTTGACATCATGTTTTTCTGTTAATTCTATTTCTCCCCCTGAGGAGGTGAACACGCTACCTGAGTTTGTTCAAGACTTCGCTGATGTTTTCTCTAAGGAGGCCTCCGAAGTGTTACCTCCTCATAGAGAATACGATTGCGCTATCGATTTGGTACCAGGAGCAAAGCTCCCTAAGGGTAGGATATTTAATCTCTCTTGTCCCGAACGTGAAGCCATGAGAGAGTATATCCAGGAATGCCTGGCCAAGGGTTACATTCGCCCCTCTACTTCTCCGGTAGGTGCTGGCTTCTTCTTAGTAGGGAAGAAGGATGGTGGTCTTAGGCCATGCATTGACTACCGTAACTTGAATAAGGTCACTGTAAGGAACCAGTATCCCCTTCCTTTGATTCCTGATCTCTTTAATCAGGTTCAGGGGGCCCAATGGTTCTCTAAGTTTGATCTACGGGGGGCGTATAACCTTATCCGCATCAAAGAGGGGGATGAGTGGAAGACTGCGTTTAACACGCCCGAAGGTCATTTCGAATACCTCGTCATGCCCTTTGGGTTGTGTAATGCTCCCGCGGTCTTCCAGAATTTCATAAATGAGATTTTAAGAGATTACCTGGGGATATTTTTTGTAGTGTACCTTGATGACATACTTGTGTTTTCCAAGGACTGGTCCTCCCACATTGAGCATGTCAGGAAGGTGCTCCAGGTCCTTCGGGAAAACAAACTGTTTGCGAAGACCAAAAATGTGTGTTTGGGGTGCAGGAGATACCATTTTTGGATCAAATCCTCACTCCTCATGAATTCCGCATGGACCCCGCCAAGGTCCAGGCTGTGGCGGAATGGATCCAACCTGCCTCCCTGAAGGCGTTACAGTGTTTCTTGGAGTTCGCTAATTATTACAGGAGATTTATTGCTAACTTCTCGGTCATCGCTAAGCCTCTTACGGACCTCACTCGCAAGGGTGCTGATCTCCTCCGCTGGCCTCCTGAGGCTGTCCAGGCTTTTGAGGTCCTTAAGAAGTGCTTTATTTCAGCCGAACCAAATGGAGCCATTTATCGTGGAGGTTGACGCGTCCGAGGTGGGAGTGGGGGCTGTCTTGTCCCAGGGTACCAGGTCCCTCACCCATCTCCTGTTTGTTCCCCTGCAATTCTGGCTAAGGGTACTTAGGGAAAATCATGACTCTGCACTATCTGGCCATCCAGGCATCCTGGGTACCAAGCACCTGATTGCCAGAAACTATTGGTGGCCTGGGTTGCCTAAAGACGTTAAGGCCTACGTCGCCGCTTGTGAAGTTTATGCTAGGTCCAAGACTCCCAGGTCCCGACCAGCGGGCTTACTATGTTCTTTGTCCATTCCCCAGAGACCTTGGACCCATATCTCCATGGATTTTATCACCGATTTGCCTCCATCTCAAGGCAAGTCGGTGGTGTGGGTTGTAGACCGCTTCAGTAAGATGTGCCATTTTGTGCCCCTCAAGAAACTACCCAATGCTAAGACGTTAGCTACCTTGTTTGTCAAACACATCCTGCGTCTCCATGGGGTCCCTGTCAATATTGTTTCTGATAGAGGGGTACAATTTGTTTCATTGTTTTGGAGAGCCTTCTGTAAAAAGTTGGAGATTGATCTGTCCTTCTCCTCTGCCTTCCATCCTGAAACTAATGGCCAAACTGAGAGGACTAATTAGTCTCTAGAACAATATTTAAGGTGTTTTATCTCTGACTGTCAATATGATTGGGTCTCATTCATTCCCCTCGCCGAATTTTCCCTTAATAACCGGGTCAGTAACTCGACAGGGGTCTCCCCCTTTTTCTGTAATTTTGGGTTTAATCCACAGTTCTCTTCCGTTTCACCTGGTAGTTCCAACAATCCCGAGGTAGAGGTCGTTCATCGGGAACTGTGCACAGTCTGGGCTCAGGTTCAGAAGAACCTAGAGGTGTTCCAGAGCATACAAAAAACTCAGGCAGATAGAAAACGTTCTGCTAACCCCTTGTTTATGGTCGGGGATCTGGTGTAACTATCGTCTAAAAATTTGCACCTTAAGGTCCCGTCCAAGAAGTTTGCTTCCCGATTAATAGGGCCGTACAAGGTCATTGAAGTCCTCAATCCTGTCTCCTTCCGACTGGAGTTGCCCCCATCTTTTCGAGTACACGACGTGTTCCATGCCTCCCTCCTTAAACGCTGCTCCCCGTCCTTGGCTCCCTCGAGGAAACCTCCGGTCCCTGTTCTCACCCCTGAGGGGGCAGAATTCGAGGTGGCCAAGATTGTGGAAGGCAGGATGGTCCAAGGCTCCCTCCAGTACCTGGTCTATTGGAGAGGATACGGGCCTGAGGAGAGGACTTGGGTACCCGCTCGGGATGTTCACCCTGGGATATTGGTCAGGAGGTTTCACCTTCGTTTCCCCAGTAAACCAGGTCCACTTAGAAAGGGTCCGGTGGCCCCTCATAAAAGGGGGGGTACTGTAAAGGATCTGCCAGGCACAGCTTCGGGGTTAACGTCCATAGATAATCAGTCTGCACCTGCTTCTATGTCTGTGAGACTGACTCCATCTTCCACCACTCAGGGTGGCAGGCTTAGGAGTGGGAGAACCTATAACAGCCTGGCCAGATGGAGCTAGCTCCCGCCCTCTGTCTATTTATACCTGCCTTTCCTGTTCCTCCTTGCTTGTGATTTCTTCTTGTTTGGTTTCCTGGCCCTGCTGCAGCTTCTTGTACTATTGTCCTTGCTTCAAATTGACCCCGGCTTGCTGACTACTCTCCTGCTCTGCGTTTGGTACCTCGTACACTCCTGGTTTGACTCGGCTTGTTCACTACTCTCCTGCTCTGCGTTTGGCACCTCGTACTCTCTTGGTTTGACTCGGCTTGTTCACTTCTCTTGTTGCTCACGGTGTTGCCGTGGGCAACTGCCCCTTTCTCCCCCTAGCTCTGTGTACCCTCGTCTGTTTGTCTGTCGTGCACTTATTGAGCGTAGGGACCGTCGCCCAGTTGTACCCCGTCGCCTAGGGCGGGTCGTTGCAAGTAGGCAGGGACTGAGTGGTGGGTAGATTACGGCTCACTTGTCTGTCTCCCCACCCCCATCATTACAATTACTGTCTGCCATTGAATTTCGCATAGACTGTGACCTGGTCAGCTGCCTCCCCGCTATGGCGGAGTGGCCTAGTTTGTCCACATACCCTGTGCCCGTAACAGTACACTCAGGCCATGGAACCCGCTGGCCAGCCCAAGTCCGCAGTCCAGAAGATACAGACAGAGATGCATGACCTACGCACACGTCAGGATCAACTCCTTGAGGCGGTGAATTCTATCATGATCCGCCTGGATCGACATGCTGTTCCACCTACGGTTCTTCCTCCTGAAGCGGTTGCTGTGCCACTGCCCGTTGCTCCTCCTGTTTGTTCCGGATCCACAGTTCCTCTGCCTCTTCCTCCTCGCTACGACGGTGATCCCAGAGCATGTAGAGGATTTCTCAATCAATGCACGGTTAATTTTAGGCTACGGCCTCATCTCATCCCCTCCGAGGAGGCCAAAGTGGCATTTATTATCTCCCTCCTCGCTGGCAAGGCCCTGGCATGGGTGAACCCAATCTTGGAGCAACAAGGACCTGTATCCGCGGACCTAGCCTTGTTCCTTCAGTCCTTTCGTGCCGTGTTCAAGGAGCCGGGTCGAACAGCCTCTGCCGCAGCCACTCTGTTGACCCTCAAGCAAGAAGGCTCCACAGTAGGGGAGTATGCTATCTCGTTCCGTACGCTAGCAGCCGAGCTGGCATGGAACAATGAGGCACTGGTGGCGACCTTCTGGCAGGGACTGTGCTCTCACATCAAGGGCGAACTGGCGGCCCGCGACCTTCCTTCTACCTTGGATGCCCTCATCCTGTTAGCCACCCGGGTTGATATGAGAATCCGGGAGCGCTCTCTAGAGGTTCGACAGGAGAGCCGGGTCCACAGACCAGCACCCTCGGTCCAGAGACCACTATTGTCCTCTCCTAGCGCGCTACCTGAAGAACCCATGCAGGTAGACAGAGTCCGGTTATCTGAACAGGAGAAGCAGCGCAGACGCTCCTCTGGACTATGTATGTATTGTGGCCTCAAGGGTCATTTTGTGCGCCAATGCCCACAGAGACCGGGAAACTCCAGTACCTAGGGTTGATTGGAGAGGCAACTCTAGGTGGAACGTCTCCAAACGTTAAAACCTCTTCCAGATTATCGATTCCTGTGGCCAACGTCACTGGAGAGACATCACATCCTTCCTCCGCCTATCTTGACTCTGGAGCGGCTGCTAATTTCATCCAGCAGGATCCAGTGGATCGTTTTCGTCTACCCACAGTCCCTCTGGAGAGACCCCTGGCAGCTGCCTCTGTGAATGGTCTACCATTGCCTGATCCGATCATGCTCATCACTGAGCCGTTGACACTACGGGTCGGAGCTCTTCATTCAGAACAGATCACCTTCCTGGTACTACCTAAGGCTATCAATCCTATCCTGCTGGGTCTGCCATGGCTCCGTCTACATGCACCGACCCTTGACTGGAATTCTGGAGAAGTTCTTCAATGGGGTTCCAGATGCCATAGCCATTGCCTGTCACAAGTACGTCCTGTTGTGGCCCCTCTTCCTCAGTCACTTTCCAGTCTACCATCTCAGTATGCCAGTTTTGCGGATGTCTTTTGCAAACGAGAGGTTGAGACGTTGCCTCCACATCGAAATTATGACTGTCCCATTGAACTGGTTCCTAATGCTTCTCTTCCCCGTGGACGAGTGTATCCTCTCTCCTTGCCAGAGACTTTATCGATGTCAGCCTATATCAAGGAGAACTTGAAGAGGGGTTTTATTCGAAAATCTTCCTCCCCGGCTGGGGCAGGCTTCTTCTTCGTTAAGAAGAAAGATGGATCTCTTTGACCATTGACTACCGTGGTCTCAATCAGATCACGGTCAAGAACAAATACCCGTTGCCACTTATTTTCAAGTTCTTCTGCGACTAAGAGAGAATCGCTTATATGCCAAGTTGGAGAAGTGCACCTTTGAGAAGTGGTCTTTACTCCTCCTGGGCTACGTCATCTCGTATCAAGGCCTTGAGATGGACCTTGAAAAACTAAAGTCTGTCCTGGAATGGCCACGTCCTCAAGGCCTAAGGGCCATACAACAGTTCATGAGATTCGCCAATTTCTACCGGCAGTTTATTCCGAACTTTTCTTCTCTGACAGCTCCCATCTCTACCCTTACCAAGAAGGGCGTAAACGCCAAGGTGTAGACTCCAGAGGCAGAGTCCGCATTCATTAGCCTCAAGAAAGCCTTCACTTCAGTTTCAATACTCCATCACCCTGACGTATCTCGGCAGTTCTCACTGGAGGTGAACGCCTCCTCTGTTGGTGCTGGTGCACTCCTGTTCCAGAGGAGCTCCAAAGGAAAAGCAGTGGTATGTGGCTACTACTCAAGACTTTTTTCTTCTGCTGAGCGCAATTACTCCATTGTAGATCGGGAGCTACTGGCTATCAAATTGGCCCTGGAGGAGTGGAGACATCTTCTAGAAGGCACAGCTCACCCCATCCTGATCTTCACCGACCGCAAGAACCTCACCTACCTTCAGTCCGCTCAAAGACTGAATCCTCGTCAAGCCAGGTGGTCGCTGTTCTTCACCCGTTTCCAGTTTCTGCTCCACTACCGTCTCGCTGACAAGAATGTGAGGGCCGATGCCCTGTCCAGATCATTTGAGACGTAGGACACGGTGGAGTCCCTTCAGACTATCATAGACCCATCCTGCGTTGTCACCGCTAATCCTCTGCAGCTTAGAGACATCCCTCCGGGGAGAATTTTTGTTCGGGTGGCAGACAGAAAAATAATTCTCAGCTGGGGACACAGTTCTAAACTGGCTGGACACGCTGGTGTCCGTAAAACCCAAGACCTGATTGCTCGTCACTTTTGGTAGCCCACGCTACCTAAAGATGTTCTGGACTTTGTCTCTTCTTTCACGGTGTGTGCCTCTAACAAAGTGACTCACTCCAAGCCTGCCGGCCTGCTTCAACCTCTGCCTGTACCCAGTGCTCCTTGGCAGCACATTGCGATGGACTTCGTCACAGACCTTCCTCCCTCTGCAGGATGCAACACCATCTGGGTGGTGGTGGACCGGTTCTCTAAGATGGCACATTTTATCCCGCTGGCGGGCCTACCTTCTGCTCCCCGACTGGCGAGTCTCTTCATTTTACACATCTTTCACCTGCATGGCTTGCCTCTTCACATTGTGTCCGACCGGGGGGTTCAGTTTACCTCTAAGTTCTGGAGAGCCCTCTGTAAACTCCTGGATGTGAGTTTGGACTTTTCCTCTGCCTATCACTCCCAATCCAATAGGCAAGTTCAGAGGTTCAACCAGATCATGGAAAATTATCTCCGCCACTTCATCTCTTCACAGCACGATAACTGGGTACAGCTTCTTCCATGGGCCGAGTTCTCATACAACAACCACACAAGTGAGTCCACTACTTCCACTCCGTTCCACATTCTGTACAGTCAACATCCTAGAGTCCCTCTTCCTGTGTCGACTTCATCTCAGGTACCCGCTGCGGACTCTGCATATGGGGACTTCCTGCAAATCTGGCAACAGACCCAGTCCTCTATTTTGCTGGCAGTAGATCGCATGAAGCGAAAGGCAGATACTAAGAGAAGAGAGCCTCCTCAGTATCTTCCGGGGACTAAAGTCTGGCTGTCCTCTCGGAACATTCGCTTGATTGTACCCTCATACAAGTTTGCTCCCAGGTTCCTTGGCCCTTTCGAGATTCTGCAACAGATCAACCCTGTCTCCTATAAACTGTGGCTGCCTCCTACCCTCAGAATCCCTAACTCCTTCCATGTGTCCCTCCTGAAACCAGTGGTCCTGAACCGCTACAGCAAGACTTCTAGTTCCACAGTTTTCCCCAGCGGTCCTTCTGATGTATTTGAGGTAAAGGAGATCCTGGACTGCAAAAGGGTAGGAGGAAGGACTTTCTATTTGGTGGACTGGAGAGGGTTTGGTCCTGAGGAGAGGTCCTGGGAGCCAGAAGAGAACCTCAGTGCCCCTGCTCACATTAAAAAGTTCCTCTCTTGCTCTGGCCCCAAGAGGAGGGGGCGTAAGAGGGGGGATACTGTAGCGTCCATGGCCGCGGGCCGTTGGGTTTACTCACCTCCCGACGCTCGCGGCCATGGATCCGTGAGCGCTGGCCCCTGTCTCCTTCCTAGGAGACGCCAGCGCTCACTTCGCTCTGTCCTGCTGTGTCCCGTAGGGTGCGTGCGCTCGCTCGCGCACGGCCTTAAAGGGCCAGCACGCGCACAAAAGTATTGCCATCATCATCAACTGCCATGACTTCCTGGTCTATAAGAAGGCCCCAGGCCTTCTGATCCTTGCCTGAGCGTTGTTAGTCTATCCCAGTCTGTCTCGCAAATGGTCCCTTAGTGTTTCCCCGTTCCAGTTGTTACCTGTGCCCTGTTACCCGTTCCTGTATTCCGTATTGTTCTAGTTCCTGTGCCTACCAGCGTTGGAGTCGTGTCTACTGCACCTGCTGTCGTTTGCCACGTCCAGTGTCGTTTGCCACGTCCAGTGTCTTCTGCCACGTCCAGTGTCTTCTGCCACGTCCAGTGTCTTCTGCTATATCAGATACTGCCCGGTACGTCTGACACCAGCCTCCATCCGTGCTGAAGCCACAGCCACTGTCTGGACTATTGCAGGTACCCAAGCATTACTATCTGCCATTGACTTTCGCATAGACTGTGACCTGGTCAGCTGCCTCCCTGCTACGGCGGAGCGGCCTAGTGGGTCCACATACCCTGTGCCCGTGACAATTAGCAACTAGGCTGATCCTGAGTGGTGCAGAGGCCAATTAAAGAAATAAATGTATATATATACAAAATATTTACAGTTGATAGTATAGCATCAATACCAGACCTATAAAGGGCCTGTGGACCCACTGGGCGGTACCGCCTTGGCGGTATGGCAGCTGGCCAACAGGATGCTGGACAATGTCTATAGTTCGTATAGGTACCTGTGGCAGCTCGGACAGCAGGTTCAGCTGGGACTAGGCAGCAGGAAGACGTCAGGCGATGTAAAGCAGGTCAGACATGGGATACAGCACGAGACGACTTTGGCACAGCACAGTGCTCGACCAGGATGGTATGGAATGCAAGGAACAGGAACAGGAACTGGAGCAGGTACAGGTATAGGAATAGAAAACAGGAACACACTAGGAGACCATCACATAGACAAACTTAGGAAACATCAACAATGCTCAGGCATAGAAGCAGGGGGCTGGACCCCTCTTATAGTCCAGGGTACTCACGGGTTCAAGTCATCAGAAGTCCGGTGAGCGCGCTTCCCCTTTAAGAGCGGGCACGAGCGTGCGCGCACCCTACTGGATCCGGCTGAGGTGAGTGGACTCGAGCGCTGGCGTCTCCTGAGGAGGAGGCTGGGGCCAGCGCTTGCCGACTCGTGGCTGCGGCTGTCAGGAGGAGGTTGGAACTGACGGCCCGCAGCCACGGACATTACAGTGCGCATCTACTGCACATGCTCGAAGATGGTGTCCAAACCGGAAATTCAATCCAGTGGAACGCATATGACAGGAAGATCACTGTTGCGCATGCGCACAGACGGAGCTTGTGTTTCATCTATTCTGCACATGCGTAGACAGCGGCGATAGCGTAAAATATAGGATTTAGATAGAGAAATGGGGACTATGTAAGTAAAGAAGTCTGCAAACTTAAATACATGCACAGAACAGCATCTAAATAGATGCAACAGATAGCATGGATCGAAAAAGGCAGACAACCAGCAGTTATATGACCCCAGCTAAAGAACCACCACATATCAAAAAAGGGGGAGAGGATACCCTAATATATTGTAACATTTTGGCTATAATCACCATCCGGACATGGAAAGCTCTCAACCTGTATATCCATTCCAACTCCTTTCTTTTAAGGGCCAACCCTCTATCACCACTACATCTCATTTGGGGTACTGAATCTATGATTCTAAAATTTAGTTGCAACACACCATGTTTCTTTTCCAAAAAGTGTCTAGACACTGGTAAATCCTGTCTCTTTGTGTTAATATTGGATATATGGTTTCTCATCCTGAGACGCACTTCCGTTGTGGTCTCACCCACATAGTGGAGACCACAGGGACAGTTCAACAAATGATGATTGACATGCGAAGAAACCCTCAGAGTAAAATCATAAGAGTCCGCTGTTCACATAGAGCCCGCCCCTCCCCCTCCTCCACAGCGGCGTGACAGCGTGTGTGGAGGAGACGTGGAGGGGAGACGTCATGAAGGTGGCAGGAGGTTTGAATTCAGTGGAGGCGACAAGCAGCAGCAGCAGAAGAAGACCTCTGACAGTACAGTACGTGATGTCTGTCAGTATGCTGCTGCCCAGAGCCTCCTCACATCACATCCCCCCAATAAAAAGCAATGTTACCCATGTCGGCACTATACACTCTCAGCTCTGCTTCATAGTCTGGTATCACCAGCAGCACTTCTTACCTCTTATCTCCCGGGCTGTGTAGCAGAGGGAGAAGACAGGTTTATTGTCCCGTAGCACAGGAGATAAGAGCCATCACTGCTAGTGATACAATGCGGTGCTTCAGTGTCAGGAGGATCATACAGACCTTGGTAAGACACTTGCTTTCTATGGGGGGGGATGGAAGGGGGGGTTAGATGACAATGGGGACAGGGAGATGATGGTGTAGTGGGTAGGAGATAATAATGGAGGCTGGATGACACAAAAGGAGACATTATAATAGGGGAGGATAGATGGGGGAAAAGAGCATATCTGAAGGGAGGGGTAGAGGAAGGAGAGAGGATACCTGGGGGAGGAGGAGAGATCTTTAAGGCTATGTACACCTCTTTTTTTTTTTACACAAAAAAGTTTATTAGTGTGTGTTATGAAACGTTGTCCATACTTTTTATTAAAAATAATTTTTACTTTTGGAGATACAGCTGCTTTGTATCCTGTATACAGAGCAGCTGTATCATGCGCTGAGACCTGCATCCGTCAGGTCTGGGGACTGATGGGTTCAGTATCGGCGGGTCAGGATCCACCTGTTATCGATCAAATCTAAATTATGAACAGGGACCCGCAGGACCCGCTCACACTGAACCCGTCAGTCCCACTGACCTGACAGAAAAAGTTTTCAGTGCATGATACAGCTGCTCTATATACAGGATACAAAGCAGCTGTATCTCATAAAGAAAAAATTATTTTTAATAAAAAAGTATTTACAAAGTAGCACCAAACAGACTGGTAAAACAACAAAAACCACATTCAAAGGTTTACATAGCCCTCAGACCTGTGGTGGGTAATGACAGGGCGGCCTTAGGATAGATGGCGCCCCATGCGAAATTATCTTTCGGCGCCCCACCCACATCATATAAAAAATGCCCCATAAACAAAGTATTATGCCCCCCACAGTATAATGCCCCTTTAGTTCCCCCATACAGTATAATAATAATATATTATAACCCCTCCAAGGACACAGTATTTTGTCCTCTAATTGTGCCCACACAGTATTACGCCCTCTGTAGTGCCCCTACACAGCATAATGTGTGCTTAGTGGCCTCCACACACTATAATGCCTCCTCCCCTGAAAGCCACACACAGTATATTGCCCCATGTAGTACCCCTACACAGTATAATGTCCGCTTAGTGGCCCCCACGCAGTATAATGCCCCCCTCCCCTGGCTGCCACACACAGTCCACCTGTAGATAGTGCCCCCCTGTAGATTGTGCCATACAGCCTTCCTTTAGATAGTGCCATATGCCCCCACCTCCCCCTTGTAGACACTGCCATACATCCCCCACCTCCCCCTTGTAGATCGTGCCATACAGCCCCCCACGTCTCCCTTGTAGACTGTGCCATGCAGCCCCCACCTCCTCCTTGTAGACAGTGCCATACATCCCCCCACCTCCCTGTAATGTCAGGATAGGGAGACAGACAGGTGAGCCCTAATCTACCCGCCACTCAGTCGCTGCCTACTTACACAGCCCGTCCTAGGCGACGGCGTACAACTGGGCGACGGTCCCTACGCTCAATATATGCGCGGCAGACAAACAAGACAAGGGAAAACAAAAGCAAGGGATGTGGGGCAGTTGCCCACGGCGACTCCGTGAGCAACAGAGTAGTGGACGAGCCGAGTCAAACCAGGAGTGTACGAGGTAACAAATGCAGAGCTGGAGAATAGTCAGTCAAGCCAGGGTCAATATGAAGCAGAGGTCATTGGTAACAGCAGGAACAGCAGAGCCAGGAAACAGGAGAATCACAGGCAAAGGACAAGCAGCAAATGAAGGTATAAGTAGACCAAGGGCGGGAGCTAGAACCGTCTGGCCAGGCTGTGATAGGCTCTCCCACTCCTCAGCCTACCAGCCTGAGTGGTAGCAGATCGAGTCACTGTAGCAGACCTAGGAACAGATGCAGGCTGATTAACTACGGGCGTCGACACAGAAGCTGTGTCAGGCAAATCCTTCACACTCCCCCTTGTAGATCGTGCCATACAGCCCCCTACGTCCCCCTTGTAGGCAGTGCCATTCAACCCCACCTATTCCCTGTAGACTGTGCCATACATCCCCACCTCCCCCTTGTAGATCGTGCCATACAGCCCCCCCCCACCTCCCTCATGTAGACAGTGCCATGCAGCCCCCAACTCCTCCTTGTAGACAGTGCCATACAGCCCCCAACCTCCCCCTTGTAGACAGTGCCATACAGCCCCCACCTCCCTCATGTAGACAGTGCCATATAGCCCCCACCTCCCTCATATAGACAGTGCCATATGGCACCCCACCTCCCCCTTGTAGATCATGCCATACAGTCCCCCACTTCCCTCATGTAGACAGTGCCATACAGCCCCCCACCTCCCCTTGTAGATTGTGCCATACAGCCCCCCCACCTCCCCCTTGTAGACATTGCCCCCCCCCCCAAAAAAAGGCCCCATTCCCACGATGAACTGAGCTGCTCCACAAAGGGATCCTTGCGTCGGCCGGGGTGATCCTGTAGCCTAGTACAGAGTTTCCCAACATTTTTGGACTCGAGGACATCAGGACACCCCAGGACACCCCTATCAAAAATTGTTTTGAGAAAGACAGAAAACGGCTAAAAACAAGCACTACACTCGTAGGGTACGTTCAAACAGCATTTTTTGCAAGGCAAAAAAAATCTGCCACAAAATTCCTTCAGGAACTGACAGCATTGTTTGAGCTTTTTTTTTTTTGCGTTTTTTTAAGCCGTTGGAGCGAATGCAAAAGATGCAGGAAAAAAAGCACCAAACGTGCGCGCCAGGTATTTACTGCCCCCTATAAATTTCAATTTGAGGTCAAATGTGGAAACCACTTGAAGACCATCAGCCCCCCACTCTCAGTAAAATAATCATCGGCCCCCCACTCACAGTAATATCATCATCAGCCCCCCATTCACAGTAAAATTACCATCAGCCCCACTCACGGTAAAATAAGCATCAGCCCCCACTCACAATAAAATGGCCATCAGCCCCCCACTCACAGTAAAATGACCATCAGCCTGCCACTCACAGTAAAATGTCCATCAGCCCAGCACACACAGTAAAATGATCATCTGCCCCCCACTCACAGTAAAATGACCATCAGCCCCCCACTCACAGTAAAATGACCATCAGCCCCCCACTCACAGTAAAATTACCATCAGCCCGTCACTCACGGATTCCCCCTGTAGATAGTGCCACACAGCCCCCTTGTAGGTAGTGCCACACAGCCCCCTGTAGGTAGTGCCACACAGCCCCCTGTAGGTAGTGCCACACAGCCCCCTTGTAGGTTGTGCCACACAGCCCCCTTGTAGGTTGTGCCACACAGCCCCCTTGTAGGTAGTGAAACACACAGCCCCCTTGTAGGTAGTGCCACACAGCCCCCGGGTAGGTAGTTCCACACAGCCCCATCGTAGGTAGTGCCACACAGCCCCCTTGCAAGTAGTGCCACACAGCCCACAGCCCCTTTGTAGATAGCACCCCCTTCCTGTAGATAGCGGCACTGTAGCTCCCTGAAGTAGCGGAATCACCCTGTGGCCGGGGATTCTGCTCCTGGAGCGCTCCGCTTAATGTCTCTGTCCATATATGGACAGTGACATCAGGGGCAACTCCTGAAGCAGAACCCCCGTCCACAGCATTTCCGACACTGTGACTGGGGGTTCCATTCCAGGAGAAGCCCCTGTCGTCTGTGTCCTTTTATGGACAGTAACGTCAGGGCTTCTCCTGGAGTGGAATCCCTGGTCACAAAGTCGGCAACGCTGTGGACGGGGATTCCCCTTCAGGAGTTGCCCCTGATGTCACAGTCCATATACGGACAGAGACATCAAGAGGAGTGCACCAGGAGCGGAAACCCCGGCCACACAGGGATTTCGCACCTTCAGGGAGCTACAGTGGCGCTAGTAGATTGCAGATCAGGGGGATACCTCCCTGCTCTGCTATAGTACGCCGCCGGCCAAGGTGGGGGCCCGTTTCGATGGGCGTCCTCATGTCCGGTGTCGCCACCCATGCCACTTCCTGTTCTCCCAGGAATCCCCTCCTCCTTCCCCCACTGAGCCTTGGCACTTAGTCTCTCTGTCAGGTCCGTATTTCACACCGAATAACCACCTCTGTAAATTGAAAGCTGAAGGCATGCCTGGAGAGAAGTACACCACACAGAGATGTTTGGTACACAGCTTCCCTCTCTCAGCCAGGAGGAAGACTGAAAAACTTTTTATTCAGAACAAAGAAACACAGAAAGAGACACATGCCTCCTCCCCAGAGATGTGGGAGTGCCCAAGCCCCCCACCGGTTTCTCAGCTGTGACTTCTCAGACTCACTCTTCTTGCATTCCAGGGGGCGGTGTCTTCCATAGGTGTGTCCGACATGAACAAAGAACTTGTTATATATATCAGTATGTTACACAAAGAACTGAAATGTATATACATATGTGTGAGGATAATATTTTTCAAACAATATACATGGTAATGATCCCTGACAGTCCCCCCTAAAAATATTATTGCTCTATCCCTGAGTCTTGCCTAGCAACCTACCACTGACCACTCGAACCAGGCGTGTAGAGGTTTTGGATTTCTCCTTACCCCGTGATACCCACCAGCTGTCTCTGCCCTGCCCCTCCAAAGAGACCCTACTAGTTTGCTTTTTACTGCTGCCTTACCTCCCACCCCTTTACTTTGTGCCCGCCCCAATAGTGAGGACATTTCTGATAGCGGCCCTGGCAGTATGTGATAGCTTGACAAAGGTTCTGTGTTGAACCGAAACGTCGCTCACTTGAGGTGAATAAATCCACAGTTTCATCTACTTTGAAGTCCTGGTGCCGTACTTTGTTTTATGGTTGCTTTATACTCAAGTTGGGTAATTGATTCATCCCCTGGTAACGAGCACATGGCCTGAAATACAGGTATGTTGGAGTGCTGTGTTTATTTGTATCTGGACTGTATATATATATATTTATTTTATAACAATTTCCTCTAATGATGGATGACAAAGTGATTTTATATGTCTGAAACCTTATACCTAAACCAAAGAGAAACAGGAAACAGCCCACAAAGGAGTTTCTGTAAAGAAGGAGAAATAAAAAGACAGAGGGGGGAATGTATTAATACTGTCTTAAGAATAGACAATATTCTAGACCAGACTGGCAGAAACTGTGCCAAATTTATCACAGTGGCGCTTGATGTATGAGAAATTCGGCGTATCTTGCTAGACATATTAGACTCTTTTACCTCCTTATGCCACCATACTTTACATCAAATAGGTACAGATCAGCAGCACAGGATCAAGAAAATCAAATTGGGTGCACGCCTCTTAGGTCACAGTCCAAAAATGACCCCTCAATTTAGACAGAGGAAAGTGAGGCAGCACAACCAAATATTTGGAAAAAGATCCTTTTATTCCACGTGCGATGTTTCAGCTCAGTGTGAGCCTTTCTCCTACTTTACATCAATATTTTGCACCCAAAAAATGGTGCACACCATTAACAAATCTGGCACATTTTACAACTCCTCTTAGCTAAGTGCCTTTTTCTTACACTTTTCATAAATTTGGCTCACACCATGTACACGATTGTTTTTGGTGCAATTTGTCCAAGAATTTGGAGCATTTTGCTTAATAAATCTCCCCCATTGTGTTTTGGCCAAAAATATGCAAATTGCTTTGGTTTTAAAGGACGGGTGTCGCGAAAAAAAATGTTTTAGATGAATTTGCTTTTAGTGTTTTATTTAAAAAAAAATTATTTATTTGTGAGTTTGTGTTTTACTTTTTTTTTTCCAAACTTTTTCTTCTCTATGGGGGCTGCCATTTTTTTTTTCATCTCTGTATGTGTCGATTAACGACACATACAGACATGGAATACGGCACATACAGACCCATAGAGAATGCGAACGGGAGCCGTTCCATTCACTATGCTGTACGCCGTCTGTGTGGGAACGGCGCATGCGCCGCTCCCACACAGTCCAAATGGAAGGTCTTCGGCCGAGCGACATCCGGCGCCATTTTCTTGTGGACCGGAAGCCGCGGCCGGACAGTAAGATGACTACTTCCGGTCGCGGCTTCTGGACATGTGTTCTGAAGCAAGCACTAAGAGCGGAGGGAGCAGACGGAGCGGACGGACCGGAGGTAGTGGCGGCGGCAGGAGCAGGTAAGTTATGTCTGTGTATGTTTGTGTTTTAGTGTGTAATTACCACTGTATGTAAGCCTACTATACTGTGTATTCGCTGAAAAAATGGCGGCACACAGTGTAGGAGCCTTGAACATTCAATCCCCTCCTTTCTCCTGGCACTAGCCAGGATAAGGGAGGGGGGATTCTGTGAGCTCACTAGAGCGAGTGTGTTTACACCAAATTTGCAGCATAAAGCAATGTGGTTGCTTTACCACATGCCAATGCTGTAATTTTGGGAATTGCTCCCTCTAGTGACCATCACAGGGAAATGTTATAAATTAGAATCTAATTTATCATATTTCCTGACTTGTGAAAAAATTATAAAAAATTATAACAATGTCTAATCATGTATACACTAACTGTTTAACTAAAAAAAAAAATTCTAGCGACACATTCCCTTTAAGTATTCTTTAGGGGTGCCATATGTTTGGCATAAGTTGGTAAGCAAATTCTCCTAAAATTTTTGAGGAAGTGCAGTGTGGATATCTTTGGGTGCATTAAAAAAACAAAACCAAACACTATACCTGGACCCTTCATACGGGGCTGGCATCAGTACCTGGCAAAGTCGGGCAGATGCTGGGGCCCACTGTGCTGAGGGGCCAGTGACCTGCCTGCATACTACAGTTCAGCTTTCTTTCATCCTTACTGCACACTGTCTGGAAAGCTCCGCTGTTCTATTCGGTGCCGCATCCAGAGCTTTCTCAGGTTAATTTTAACATAAGCACTGAGCAGCAGTCGGGTTAGAGAAGAGTTGGAGGAGGGATATCTGACAGCATCTACAGTGCTGAGATCAAACAGCACGTCAGGATAAGAGGAAGCTGTTTATAGTCCTGCTGTCTGTTACGTCCCCTTTCTTTTGTTAGTAAGTGATTTTTTAAAATGATATTGCTTTCCTATAAAATCTGTGCTCCCCCATGTAGTGTATCTTGGGCAGTAATGTGTTAAGTGCAAATTTCAAATAAATACTGTAAAATAAATGTTCGACAAAGGTGTATCTGTCTTTGATGCCAAGAAAACTGAAAACCCAGTTTTCTTCGGTTAGTAAATTACTGTGCAAAATTTATTCTAGATATGGCAACTGTCATTCAACCTCTTAAACAATTAACTTGAAAAGCAGTTTTATAGAAGTGGGGTCCTTCCGTAGTACCCGTTCACTAATATGGAAGTTTACAGAAACTTAGTAGCACAGCAAGCCACGCTGTTTACATATGCCTTACCCCGCCGGATGTGCCTCTGCAGTTGTAAACATGCTTTTAGGACCCTCTGGGTTGTGGCCCATTCAGATGTGTCGTCCCCCCCCCCCCCCCCCGTGCTAAACCCCCTAGCTACGCCTCCGAGCTTGATTATTTTTCACCAACTCAACTGAATAAACCTGTGGGGTTATTTGCCATTCCAGTTCAGAGGCAATGTGCAGTTACCCACAGACCTGTTAAGTATGCAAGTAGATTCCTTACTGATGCTTTGAGAACTCCTCGCTTTAAAATCATCCGTAAGAATTTATATATGGGTTCTTTACCTTTTATCGTTTAGCTTCAAAGTAAAAAAAAAATAACAATAAGTATACTCACCTCAATACTCTTCTCCCCCCTGGGTCCCCTCAGGCTCCCCAAGCATGGGAGGGGGGCTCATACAAGGTCCCGATGGTGGGCATTATGCCCCTTTCCACAAACGCTAAAAAGCCAAATGTCAAAATTTTCTACACATATAAAAAGTCTACACACCCCTGTTGAAATGCCAGTTTTTGTCATGTTACAAAATCAGTGCAAGACCACTGCTAAGTCATACTAACCACTGAGCCACCAGGTCAGCTGAGCCACCGACTGCTTGCAGCGCTTGCAGCGCTGGGGTCCTGGGTTCAAATCTTACCAAGGACAACATCTGCATGGAGTTTGTATGTTCTCCCCGTGTTTGCGTGGGCTTCCTCCGGATACTCCGGTTTCCTCCCACACCCCAAAGACATACCAATAGGGAATTTAGATTGTGAGCCCCAATGGGGACAGTAAAAACGAGAACCTCTGTACAGCACTGCGTAATATGTTGGCGCTATATAAGTAACTGAAATAAATAAATAATAATTTCAGAACTTTTTCCACCTTTAATATGACCCATAAGCTGTACAATTCCATTGAAAGCAAACTGAAATAATTTAGAGGGGAAAAATAAAAGTAACAAAACTACAATAATGTGGTTGCATAAGTGTGAACACCCTCTTATAATTGGGGATGTGGTTATGTTCAGAATTAGTCAATCACATTTAGGGCAGATTCACACGAGCGTTGCGTTTTTGCGCGCGCAAACAACGCAGCGTTTTGCGAGCGCAAAAACCATTTGACAGCTGCGTGTGTCATGCGTGTCTGATGCGCGGCTGCGTGATTTTCGCGCAGCCGCCATCATAGAGATGAGGCTTGTCGACGCCCGTCACTGTCCAAGGTGCTGAAAGAGCTAACTCTTTCAGCACCCTCGACAGTAAATGCCGAACACAACAGCGAAAAACCTGTAAAAAAAAAAGATAAAGTTCCTACTTACCGAGAACTTCCCGGTCGTTGCCTTGGTGACGCGTCCTTGGTGACGCGTCCTTGGTGACGCGCCTCTCTTGACATCGGGCCCCACCTCCCTGGATGACGCGGCAGTCCAAGTGACCGCTGCAGCCTGTGATTGGCTGCAGCCTGTGCTTGGCCTGTGATTGGCTGGAGCTGTCACTTGAACTGAAGTGTCATCCCGGGAGGTCGGACTGCAGGAAGGAGACAGGAGTAATCGGTAAGTTAGAACTTCGTTTTTTTTTACAGGTTCATGTATTTTGGGATCTCAAGTCACTGTCCATGGTGCTGAAACAGTTTAACTCTTTCAGCACCATGCACAGTGAATCTCTCCCGACGTCGCGGACCGTAAATTTTTTTGCCGGGTTCGGCCAAAACGAGTTTGGCCGAACCCGGTGAAGTTTGCCTCGGTTGTCGGGGTTCGCTCCTCGCAAAGACACTCCGTTTGGATGCTTGGAAACAGAAAAGCACGTGGTGCTTTTCTGTTTCCATTCATCCTTTTGACAGCTGTTGCGCAAACACGCAGTTCGCACGGAAGAGCTTCCGTGCGACCTGCCTGGTTTTCACGCACCCATTGACTTCAATGGGTGCGTGATGCGTGAAATACGCAGAGTTATTGAACCTGTCGCGTATTTTGCGCAGCGAACAAACGCTGCACAAAATACACGGACTGTGTGTACTGCCCCATAGACTTCTATAGGGCATTGCGTGCCGCGCGAAAACCACGCGGTCTACACGCTGCCAAATCACACTCGTGTGAATCCCCCCTTAAACTCATGTTAAATAGTAGTCAGTACACGGTTGCCATTATTCAAAGTGATTCTGAGTAACCCCATATAAAGTTCAGCTGTTCTATTAGGATTTTCCTGACATTTTCTTTGTTGCATGTGACAGCAAAAGCCATGGTCCGTAAAGAACTTACAACACATCAAAGGCATCTAATTGTTGAAAGGCATCAGTCAGGAGAAGGGCACCAAAGCGTTTCCAAGGCATTAGATATACCATGGAACACAGTGAAGACGGTTATCAAGAAGTGGATTATATTTGGCACAACAGTGACATTACCAAGAACTGGACATCCCTCCAAACTTGATGAAAAGACAAGACAAAAATTGGTCTGGGAGGCCACCAAGAGGGCGACAGCGACATTAAAGGAGCTGCAGGACTTTCTGGCAGGTACTGGTTGTGTAGTGCTTGTAACAACAATCTCCCGTCTTCTTCATATGTCTGTGGCTGTGGAGTAAGGTGGCAAGACGGAAGCCTTTTCTAACAAACAAAAACATCCAAGCCCGGATATGTTTTGCATAGACCTACATCAAGTTCGCCAAAAGCATGTGGGAAAATGTGCATTTGGTCTAATGAGACCTAGGTTTAACTTTTTTGGCCATAAATCCAAAAAGTATGTTTGGCGCAAAGCCAACACTGCACATCACTAAAAGAACACCATCCCCACAGTGACGTATGGTGGAGGCAGCATTATGCTTTAGGCCTGAAGGCCTCTGCTAAAATGAAAATGAAGAGGAATTTCAACTTTCAGCACGACAACGACCCAAAGCAAACCTCCAAATCAATAAAAGAATGGCTTCACCAGAAGAAGATCAACGTTTTGGAATGGCCCAACCAGAGCGCATACCTGAGTCCCATTGAACAAAGTATTAGTTTAAGGGTGTTAGTTTAAGGGATATTTATGCAACCACATTATTTTAGTTTTTTATTTTTCCACCCTAAAAGATTTCAGTTTGTTTTTCAATGGAATTGTACAGATTATGGGTCACATTAAAGGTGGGAAAAGTTCTAAAATTATTCATCTTGGACTGATTTTGTAACATGACAAAAATTGGGGGTGCTTAGAATGACTCTGAGTTGCCCATTCACGACACTGTGCCAGTTTTATGTACTATGTATATTATGTGCTACACTGCGTTTTTGTGCAACCATGTGTCTGTGGTTATTCTGTATTATATTTCTTATCCTAAAAAAAAAATTTCAATAAAAATATTGATGGTTAAAAATTGGCATGTGAACAGGGGTGTGTAGACTTTTTATATCCACTGTATTTTGGGCAGTAGTGTGTTAAATTGCTAGCTGCATATTGTTACAATATTATATGATTAATGAGTTCAGTGTGCTGAGTGTGGCTGTAGTTGTAACTTTTGTAGGTGACATTTTTACACAGTATACATTTATATGTATATTATATGACGGTATTCTTTGTATATACAGCGTATAATCTGTTTTTATGTACAGTATATAGCGGTATTATTTATGTGTACAGTATATAATAGTATTATTATTATATTTATTTACAGTATGTAGCAGTAATATTTATGGGGTTGTAGTACATGTATTAAATTGCTAGCTGCATATTGTTTACAATATTATATGACTTATGGGCCCAGTGGGCTGGTTGCGGCTATAGTTGTAAATTTTGTAGGTGAAATTTACTATAAGGTTGTCTATTATTTTATGTGTACAGTATATAGAGGCATTAGTTGTGTGTACAATATATGGTGGTGTTGCTTTTATGTACAGCAGTGGTCCCCAGTCAGTGGCTTGGGAGCCACATGTGTCTCGCAACCCCCTCCTTTGTGGCTCGCCATAGAAACCTTGAGATATAACCATATGCAATTGTTACAAAGTTATATCCACATTAACATTATTACAGACATATTCTATCCCCAGAAAAGTGGCAATTTGGCTGGCGGAATATTTAAAACTGAAGTATTTAACTGCAAATTGAAATTGTTGTACTTTGTACTTTGTGTTTCTCTGCATTCAATATTTAATTATTTTTTTTACATCAATGTGGCTCCTGGCCCTCATTCAAAATTGAATGTAGCTAGCGATATTATTTATGTATATGGTATATAACGGTATTATGTATGAGTTTTTTATATAGTGGCATTATGTGTACACTATATGGCTACATTATTTAAATATACATTATATGTAGGTATTATATATGTGCACTATATTAAGTTGTTTTTTTTTGTAATATATATATATATATATATATATATATATATATATAGTGTATAATGGTATTTTTTGTACAGTATATTAAGGTAATTTGTGAACAGTATATGGTGGTATTATTTATATGTACAGCAGTTAATAGTGGTATTATTTATATGTATAGTATGTCGCTGTATTATTTATGTTTACAGTATTTGGTGGTATTATGTGCCAATTATACTGTGGCCAATAAATATGTAGAAAGATAGATTATCTATCACACTAATCTAGATACATTTACGTCACATGCAAGATTAGTTGGGGCCCTTTAGGACTCTGTTACCCAAGGGACCACATAAACCTAGAGCTGGCCCTGCCATTTAAACCTTATGAACAAAATTGTATTGGGCCAAACATCACCAAAGTATACAGCTGCTATATGACACAGCCATGATGCATTGTTACTGATGCCTAGTGGTCGCAATGGAGTGAACTTTTTGAAGGTTGGCAACGTTCTTTGTGGTCCCAGAAACTGCACCATACATCTTATTAGAGGGTCAAAGCTCTGTTTTTCTTACACAGAGCTTTAACTTCCCTGCTTCCTTTCACACAGCCATAGAGTTAAATGTTAAAATTCTTGCTGCCTCCAGCTGCCACTAGGGAATATGGATTTTTTACAGCTTCCATTGAACTCAATGGGAGCAGCGTAATTTGTGTGAAGTGAGGTCAGTGGTGGCTTCAGGCAGCCGGAATTTTACCACTTCGCTCTATGACCACAAACAGGGGATTCAGAAATCTGTATTTGATTTGATGTGGTCTTCCCTAATGCTCAGTGTCTAATTCCTTGACTAGTCAGTACGCCCCTGCTGTTTGGTTATCAAAGGGGTTGTCTCCAAATTATATTGCATTTGTGAAGGATGGTTTATTTGCTTATATTCTCTGTATTAAATTACATTATGAATTATCAAGCAGGAGGCCGAATTACTAAGATACAGTAGGTATTCTCTATTTTGTAATGACCTCTCCTCTATATTATTCTGGAGGAGTCTTGTAAAGGGAAGTGTCCCTATGTGTGTATGTATTATACATATAATGTCTCATGAGCCAGGGCTGTAGAAACATAGCCCTGGTCATGAGTACGGTGGTAAACAAAGCAGGACAATTTTTTTGGAAACCATGGAGACAGGAGATAGTTTGAACTCCTGACTCCATTTCAAAACTCCCATAAAGGATTACGCGCGGGCGCTCATGAGTCTGCTAGTGATACATTATCACCATGCCGACCCATGCTAGCCGGGGGCGAGCGCCACTCGTCCCCCGCTGCGAGCGCACCGGCAGGGTTAAATAGCCCTGCGTCGGTACGCTCAGCAAATGAAGCTAGCTGGAGCTAGCTGGGTCCCGCCACGACACCACCAATGAAGCTCACCTCTCCAGCTGGGACCTCACCTCTCTCCTCCAACAACCTGCACCTGCTACGGCTTCTGCCTCTGCTCCCATGTTCCAACAACGACACGCTAAGTATCAGTGTAGCTATGGCAACACTTTAAACTCTCCCTGTCTATCCCTGTTAATCCCTGCTTCCCCTATCCCTGAGTAACCCTTAAAATCCCAGAGTAATCCTTGCTGTCCCTAAGTTAACCCTTGCTTCCCTGAGTAACCCCTGGTGCCCATGCTGTTCCTGAAGTTAACCCTTGCGTCCCTGAAGTTAACCCTTTCTCTCCCTGAAGTTAACCCTTGCTCTCCCGGAGTAAGTTAACCCTTGCTCTCCCTGAGTACTGTCCCTAAGTTAACCCTTGCTTCCCAGAGTAACCCTTGATGCCCCTGTTGTCCCTGAAGTTAACCCTTGCTCTCCCTGAGTACTGTAACCCTTGCGTCCCTGAAGTTAACCCCTGTTCTCCTGCAGTGACCCTTGACCTGCACATCCCCAGGTACACAGAAACCCATTTAGCTTGTTGCTCCTTATCTCGTATTAACCCTTAGTGTATAGGAAAAGTTATATTAGGAGGGAGTGGGACAGAGATAGTGAGCGTGTGAGAATTACAAGTAACTTATGTGTGTTGTAACGTAACTGTATTCATATGTATGTTTAGGTAAGTGGGTGGCGGTATTATTAGGATTGTGATACCGTGTTTATACTGTACTGTGATTAGTTACTGTATTTTATATATAAGGAAAAGGTAGGGGAACTAGGCATAACCCTAGTGACCCTGATTATAAAGGAGGTAGTAATAGTGGGTGACCCTAACCAGTGAATCCCGCTATTACCCAAACCCCTTTAACATTGGCGAGCCAGCCAGGAGACTGTATGTGCATATATGTTTTTTATATGTACAAAAGACAGAAATAAATTGAAAACAGTTTGGGCTGGCTCGCCAATGTTAAAGGGCTTATTTATATATATATATATATATATATATATATATATATATACACAGAGGAGGAAATAAGTATTTGATCCCTTGCTGATTTTGTAAGTTTGCCCACTGTCAAAGTCATGAGCAGTCTAGAATTTTTAGGCTAGGTTAATTTTACCAGTGAGAGATAGATTATATCAAAAAAAAATTAAAAAAAAATCACATAGTCAAAATTATATATATTTATTTGCATTGTGCATAGAGAAATAAGTATTTGATCCCCTACCAACCATTAAGAGTTCAGCCTCCTCCAGACCAGTTACACGCTCCAAATCAACTTGGTGCCTGCATTAAAGACAACTGTCTTAAATGGTCACCTGTATAAAAGACTCCTGTCCACAGACTCAATTAATCCGTCTGACTCTAACCTCTACAACATGGGCAAGACCAAAGAGCTTTCTAAGGATGTCAGGGACAAGATCATAGACCTGCACAAGGCTGGAATGGGCTACAAAACCATAAGTAAGACGCTGGGTGAGAAGGAGACAACTGTTGGTGCAATAGTAAGAAAATGGAAGACATACAAAATGACTGTCAATCGACATCGATCTGGGGCTCCATGCAAAATCTCACCTCGTGGGGTATCCTTGATCCTGAGGAAGGTGAGAGCTCAGCCGAAAACTACACGGGGGGAACTTGTTAATGATCTCAAGGCAGCTAGGACCACAGTCACCAAGAAAACCATTGGTAACACATTACGCCGTAATGGATTCAAATCCTGCGGTGCTCGCAAGGTCCCCCTGCTCAAGAAGGCACATGTACAGGCCCGTCTGAAGTTTGCAAATGAACATCTGGATGATTCTGAGAGTGATTGGGAGAAGGTGCTGTGGTCAGATGAGACTAAAATTGAGCTCTTTGGCATTAACTCAACTCGCCATGTTTGGAGGAAGAGAAATGCTGCCTATGACCCAAAGAACACCGTCCCCACTGTCAAGCATGGAGGTGAAAACATTATGTTTTGGGCGTGTTTCTCTGCTAAGGGCACAGGACTACTTATCTGCATCAATGGGAGAATGGATGGAGCCATGTACCGTCAAATCCTGAGTGACAACCTCCTTCCCTCCACCAGGACATTAAAAATGGCTCGTCGCTGGGTCTTCCAGCACGACATTGACCCGAAACATACAGCCAAGGCAACAAAGGAGTGGCTCAAAAAGAAGCATATTAAGGTCATGGAGTGGCCTAGTCAGTCTCCAGACTTTAATCCCATCGAAAACTTATGGAGGGAGCTGAAGATCCGAGTTGCCAAGCGACAGCCTCGAAATCTTAATGATCTACAGATGATCTGCAAAGAGGAGTGGGCCAAAATTCCATCTAACATGTGTGCAAACCTCATCATCAACTACTAAAAACGTCTGACTGCTGTGCTTGCCAACAAGGGTTTTGCCACCAAGTATTAAATCTTGTTTGCCAAAGGGATCAAATATTTATTTCTCTGTGCACAATGCAAATAAATATATATAATTTTGACAATGTGATTTTCAGTTTTTCTTTTTATATAATCTATCTCTCACTGGTAAAATTAACCTAGCCTAAAAATTCTAGACTGTTCATGTCTTTGACAGTGGGCAAACTTACAAAATCAGCAAGGGATCAAATACTTATTTCCTTCACTGTATATATATATATATATATATATATATATATATATATATATATATATATATATATATATATATATATATGTATATATATATGTATATATATAAAATATATATATATATATATATATATATATATATATATATATATATATATATATATATATATATATAAAATAAGCCCTTTAACATTGGCGAGCCAGCCCAAACTGTTTTCAATTTATTTCTGTCTTTTGTACAATAAAATTGTGTTAATATGTGAACTGCAGATAGGTGGAGAGGCGTGGACAGGTAACATACGTACACAGTGTAGTGTTGGGTTATGCTGTGCGCCTAGACCTTTTTGAGGTTCAGACGAGTAACACAATTTTATTTAAGGCTTAATACAGGATACAATTGATCAGCGAACCTATTGTTTTTTGTTTTAGTTTCTGAGGTATTAACGTCTTTTTATTTGCTTTGCAGCGTGCTGCTCTACGGCGACGAATCGTCGGGCGAACAAACAACCTTTACAAAAGAGTTTGCAGAGGTATCAACGTCGGTGTTCTTCTGATGAAGTCCAGCTGATCGGGAAAAGGCGTTCCGGAAGAAAAGGACCTTTTTCAAAACAGCGGGGGACAAGGAGGACAACACAGACGGAGATGACTTCTGGAACAGTGAGTATGGACTTCTCCACACTTAAACACCTCGCCAAAAACAGTAAATTTAATCCAGTACCCCCCACTACATACAAGTCAGCAGGAATGCTGTGGTTCACTCTGCTGGATGAAGCTTATGCACATGATAAGTTGTGTATTAGCAAGAGGAGTGTTCTTAACAAAACCTCCAAACGTCTCCACATGCTCGCTAAATTAATCTGTGTGTATGAGGAGACGTGGAAGCCTGATCACTCAGAAATAAAGAGTGATTCCCCAAATCTTCACTGCCAGTGTTGTACCAACAATGTGAATCGGGTTCGTGCTTTGCAGACACAACTGGCAGAGAATGCCCAATGTAGAGATAAGCAAATTTGCATGCTAGAATCGCAGGTGATAGATTTGAGAAATCATGGTGATGATATTGATGCACAGCTGACTGGGTCTTATGCTCTAATCAATGCGTTTAAGGTTAAGGCGGCATCTATGGATGCCATCATTGCAAAGTTGAATGATGAGCTTGCTGCTAGGTCACAATTGTTTGCCAGTATGCAAAACATCATAAAAGATTTCTCAAAAATGTTACCGGCCTTGTCTTTTTCAAGGCCTGATTCTGCTGTAAGTTTGCCCTCTACAGGGCAAAAAGGGGGGAGTAGTAAGAGTGATGGACCAGATGTCACAAATCGTGATCCCATCCAGAATCCTGAAGGTAACATTGTTACGAAAGTGTTATGCACATGTAAGCATACTATATTTAGAAGTGCGTCCCTAGTCATGCAGAACTTTAAGAGATCATGCACTGTTGACTGCCTTAAGTCCAGCAGAGCATGTACTGTTAAATGTTTTGCATGTGCCGGATCAGGCCACATTGCGAAGTACTGCAAGTCTTTGAGTTCTAAGAAATGTGGTCCTGTTAAATGCTTTAAATATGGTCAGATGGGACATATTGCGAGGAACTGCCACGGCATAAGCAACCATGGAAACCCAAGCGATATGGCAATAGAAAATGGCCACTTCACAAGGGTCTGAATGACCAACGACAATTGGGGAGGAGTTTAGGAAGTTGGCCATAAATTGCATGTTAAGTCAGGTGTTATGTCTGTAATGTGTGTTTATGGCCTGTTGTGTTTGTCCCCAGTTGTCCGTTTGTTTTCATATGTGTTTCATTTTGTGGCTCGTCCACAGACTCTATTGCGGTATATCCCTGGTTATCAATAATATGTATTTATACTATATAGGTGTTGCCTGTATTTATAATGCATAATAAGAAAACCACTCCGGGAAAACAACTGGAGAATCAACCATTGGTTAGTGGTGTATTTGCGCCCAATGTTTTAATTGCTCTCTATTAGGATAGCTTTGAAGTTGTTATTATACTGTGAACTCAGGTTGAGCAGTGCGAACAGGTAACATAAGTTCACGGTGTAGTATTTTATGTTATTCTGTGCACCTAGACCTGGGGGTTCAGATAGGCAACACAACTTCATCTGAGCACTAATGCGAGTGCAACCAAATACAGCGAATAACAGTATGACTGGTTCTTTTGTGTTTAACTGGTGTTAGGAAACTTAGGAAAGTTTGGACAGTGGGAGATATCCCTGGCATTACACCCATATCTTGATTTTAAGATAATGGGTTGGGTAGACAGGGGTATAGTTCCCTTGCTCTCCCTGAGTACTGTCCCTAAGTTAACCCTTATCCCATATTAACCCTTAGTGTATAGGGAAAGTTATATTAGGAGGGAGTGGGACAGAGATAGTGAGCGTGTGAGAATTACAAGTAACGTATGTGTGTTGTAACGTAACTTCTATGTTACATAGTTACATAGTTACATAGTTAGTACGGCTGAAAAAAGACACATGTCCATCAAGTTCAACCAAGGGAAGGGAAAAGGGAAGGAAAAATTTCTACACATAGGAGCTAATATTTTTTTGTTCTAGGAAATTATCTAACCCTTTTTTAAAGCCATCTACTGTCCCTGCTGTGACCAGCTCCTGCGGTAGACTATTCCATAGATTCACAGTTCTCACTGTAAAGAAGCCTTGTCGCCTCTGCAGCTTGAACCTTTTTTTCTCCAGACGGAGGGAGTGCCCCCTTGTTTTTTGAGGGGGTTTTACAAGGAACAGGATTTCACCATATTTTTTGTATGTGCCATTAATATATTTATATAAGTTAATCATGTCCCCCCTTAGTCGTCTTTTTTCATGGCTAAATAGGTTTAATTCTTTCAATCTTTCCTCATAACTTAAATTCTCCATGCCCCTAATTAGCTTCGTTGCTCTTCTTTGTATTTTTTCCAACTCCAGGGCATCCTTTCTATGAACTGGAGCCCAGAACTGGACTGCATATTCTAGATGAGGCCTCACTAATGCTTTGTAAAGTGGTAATATTACATCCCTGTCCCGCGAGTCCATGCCTCTTTTAATACATGACAATATCCTGCTGGCCTTTGAAGCAGCTGATTGACACTGCATGCTGTTATTGAGTTTATGATTTACAAGTACACCCAGATCCTTCTCAACAAGTGAATCCGCCAGTGTAGCTCCCCCTAGGACATATGATGCATGCAGGTTGTTGGTACCCAGATGCATAACTTTACATTTATCTACATTAAACTTCATCTGCCAAGTGGACGCCCAAACACTTAGTTTGTTTAAATCTGCCTGTAATTCATGAACATCTTCCATAGTCTGAACTATATTACATAGCTTGGTGTCATCTGCAAAAATAGAAATAGTGCTATTAATCCCATCCTCTATATCATTAATAAATAAGTTGAATAATAGTGGTCCCAGCACTGAACCCTGGGGTACACCACTTATAACCGGTGACCATTCAGAGAAGGAATCATTGACCACAACTCTCTGGATACGGTCCTTGAGCCAATTCTCAATCCAATTACAAACTATATTTTCTAAACCTATAGTCCTTAATTTACCCATTAGGCGTCTATGGGGGACAGTGTCAAATGCCTTAACAAAGTCCAAAAACACTAAATCCACAGCGGCCCCTCTGTCTAGACTTCTGCTCACCTCTTCATAAAAACAGATTAGGTTAGTTTGACAACTTCTGTCCTTAGTAAAACCGTGCTGGCTGTCACTTATAATACTATTTATTGTCACATAATCCTGTATATAGTCCCTCAATAGCCCCTCAAACATTTTCCCCACGATGGATGTTAAGCTTACTGGTCTATAATTACCTGGGGAAGACCTAGAGCCCTTTTCGAAAATAGGCACCACATTTGCCCTGCGCCAGTCCCTTGGCACTATACCAGTCACTAGAGATTCTCTGAATATTATGAAAAGGGGGACAGAAATAACTGAACTAAGCTCTTTAAGAATTCTAGGGTGTAACCCATCTGGTCCCGGGGCCTTGTGCACATTTATTTTATTTAATATAGCTTGGACCATCTCTACATTCATCCAATTCAGTATATCAACTGATATATTAACAGCACTGGCACCGGCTACATCAGCTGCTCTTTCTTCAGTTGTATATACAGAGCTAAAGAACCCATTTAGTAACTCTGCCTTCTCTTGATCCCCTGTGATCAACTCCCCATTACCATTATCTAGGGGTCCTACATGTTCAGACCTGGGCTTTTTTGCATTTATATGCTTGAAGAATTTTTTAGGATTTGTTTTACTATCCTTGGCCACCTGCCTTTCATTTTGTATTTTTGCTAATTTTATTACATTTTTACAGATTTTATTAAGCTCTTTATATTTTACAAAGGCTACAGCTGTACCCTCAGATTTGTATTTTTTAAATGCCCTTTTTTTGTCATGTATTGCCCCTTTCACAGAAGGTGTAAGCCATGTGGGGTTTAATTTGAGTCGTTTATACCTATAGGAATACATTTTGCACTATAATAACTCAAAGTAGATTTGAAAATCTCCCATTTATCATTTGTTCCATTATTTGACATTAGTTCTTCCCAGTCTATATCCTGAATTGCAGCCCTCATCCTGGGGAAATTGGCTTTCTTAAAATTAAATGTTTTTGCCCTCCCAGCCTGCGTTTGTTTTTTACAGTATAGGTAAAATCTAACTATATTATGATCACTATTACCGAGGTTTTCACGAACATTGACATTCCCAACAAGATCTGCATTATTAGAAATGACCAGATCCAACAGAGCTTCACCTCTAGTCGGGTCTTCCACAAACTGGCCCATAAAATTTTCCTGCAACAGGTTGAGGAAATGTCTCCCCTTTGCAGTTGAAGCCGAACCATGACACCAATTAATATCCCGGAAATTAAAATCTCCCATTATCACTACAGTACCCGCCTGTGCAGCCCGCTCCATCTGTTTATATATCTGACCTTCCATCTCCTCAGTTATATTGGGGGGTCTATAGATTACACCAAAAGTAATTTTTTCAGTGTTTACCTCCCTTTCTAGTTCCACCCACAAGGTTTCAACCTCCTCACAGTATTCACCCACTATTGTCTCTTTCACACTCGCCTTCATATCATTTCTCACATACAGACATACACCACCACCTTTCCTATTTGTCCTGTCTTTCCGAAAAAGTGTAAAACCCTGTAGATTTACAGCCCAGTCATGTGAAGAGTCCAGCCATGTTTCAGCAACACCAACTATATCTATATTTTCTTCCAGTATCAAGGCCCCCAGATCCCCCATTTTGCTTGCTAGACTTCTGGCATTTGTGAACATACACTTTAACTTGCCTGTCAGTTTTTCACTTTTATTATCAGAAATGTGATTTGACATTAATCGGGCCTTTTTATTTACACTGATGTTTTGTAACGAAAGGATCTCCTTATCTTGTTGTCTGGTCCTCTCCCCACATTCTGTTTCTCCCCCCACCAATATAGTCTGACCCCTCTCTAACCTGGCTACCCCTTTTTTTTCTACATTGACCTCCCTCCTCAGCCCTAGTTTAAATACTCCGCCACCCCAGCTAGAATTCTCTCCCCCAGCACAGCGGACCCCCTTCCATTTAGGTGCAAATCATCTGCAGAATACAGTTTGTACCCCAATGAAAAGTCAGCCCAGTGCTCTAGGAACCCAAATCCTTCTCCTCTACACCAAGACTTCAGCCATGCATTTAACTCCCTGAGCTCCCGCTGTCTTTCCTGTGATGCGCATGGCACAGGCAGTATTCCTGAGAATACTACTTTGGAGGTCCTTCCCTTCAGTTTGTAGCCTAGTTCTTTAAAATTATTCTTAAGGCTCCTCCACCTACCATTTATTCTGTCGTTGGTACCGACATGGACCACGACAGCTGGATCATCACCAGCCCCTCCCAGCAATTTGTCCACCCGTTCCACCACATGCCGAACCCTGGCACCAGGGAGACAGCAAACCATTCGGTTGAGGTGGTCTTGGCGACAAATTATTCTATCCGTCTTCCTGATTATAGAATCCCCTACAACTATCAATTGCCTTGGCTTACCTGCATTACCATCCCGCCGACTACTAGCTGGGCTGTTCTCCCGGCTGTTAGGGAGATCAGTATCCACTAGGGCTGCCATTTCTGAGACTGACACCCTCGCATCATCACCCAACTTGGCAATTTTGCCTGGAATGTCAGAAACCGGACCGGCCTTCCTTTTCTTTGACCCCTTTCTACTGCCCCTAACTACATTAACCCAGCTACTTACCTGATCCTGCTCACCCATGTCTTCACCCTCCAGTTCTAACCCACTAACTGCATGCTCTGTGAGCAGCAAGCTCTGCTCAAAATTGTCTATCCTCCTCAGTGTTGCATTCTGCTCCTCCAGATCTCTAATACGAGCTTCCAGGTGAACAACATGCTCACATCTGCCACAGAGATATTCACCCTGGAACTCCGGCTCCAGTCGTGCATACATATGGCAAACTGTGCACTGAAGAAAACCTCCAATCTTGCTATCCATTATCCAAGTTACAAAAAAAACAGCGAACAGGTGTTAATCAAAAAGAAAAAGAAGTAGAAGAGTACTTACTGGGACTTTAACTCCTCTTTTGAACTCCGGTTTTTGGAACTCCACGTGATATACAAACCACTTGTTGTTTCAAGCCACAGAGCAGGCTCTACAGAGTGTATGTTTAGGTAAGTGGGTGGCAGTATAATTAGGATTGTGATACCGTGTTTATACTGTACTGTGATTAGTTACTGTGTTTTATATATGAGTGATTACTGTATGTTAATAAATATTACCTTTATTTACTATACGGTCTTATTCCCATGAGTAGCAGCAAAAGCACTTAAATCGACGTTATTGTAAGGAAAAGGTAGGGGAACTAGGCATAACCCTAGTGACCCTGATAATAAAGGAGGTAGTAATAGTGGGTGACACTAGCCAGTGAATACCGCTATTACCCCACCCCCTTTAACAAGTCTCAAAGAAATGTGTTATCTTCATGTGTTCATAATATGGTCTTCATACCCCATTGTAGCGGGTTGGCTGAACCCCCAGACATAAAGTGCAACTATTTCTCATTATCGCAACATATTCCCCCATGAGAACGAACCACTATCAATACCCCATTATATGCTTGTCTCCAGCTGTTACCTGATGTCAGCATTTTAATGAAGAATTATAATTATGCACTTGAAATATTCTTATGGTCTGCTATTGGCTGAATAATAAATATTGTCACATTGCCTCTAATTGGTTAACCTCAAGCCTACACCCCTTTTGAATGATATTATTATAATTAAGTTTGGCAATAAACCTCTAGAGGAGTATTTTGAGCATACCAGCAGTGTCTGTGTGTTATTTCTCCTCTCTCGATATATATCGGTATGAAATCTCCTGATTAGGTTGCAGGATAATGTTCCTGGCGTGAGTGTCTGTTGGAACACTCGTCTAAATTTTAGTCTAATATATTTTGAGCCATTGACTTCCACGACACATTATATGTCATTAGAGTGACATAACCAGACAACTCTGCCGTGATCCATTTGGCCTTCTCATTCTATAGATCATTGAGGGTCCCAGCTGCCAGTCCAGTTAATATGACTTTTAAACACAACTGGAATAATTGTGATGATAAATCTTTTTGTCACTTGTCAGTGACTGCTTGCTACCTGTGAGAAAATAGAGAGATAGGAATAATACCTTTGTCTACTTTACAACAAGAAAATCTGCAATAGTCTGTCTTGATAAAGGCTCTAGTCAAAGCTTAAACATCATCTGGTGTCTGTGTTTGGCTCAGTGAATCAACAAGATTAGATGGCATAATGACATCCCCTTTTTTTTTGTATGAATGTGATGTGTGTGGTGCTCTGATGAAATCAATTTCAGCGTTTGAGGCCCCCATAGACCACCATTGATCTTCAATCCAATCAATCCAAGGGAACAATAGACCACATGCTAGAACTTGCATCCCAAAGTCAAGCAAAGTTATATTATAACCAAAGATACTACCAAAAACATGCAGGAATTAAGACTGGACACTACTTGTATTCAGTCCCCCTCCCCACAAATAACCAATAGTCAACTCATTTAAAAATGTATAACAAAAGCAAAGTTATGTAGATCCTGCACACCATAAGAATTAAAACAATAATAATGTAATAAAAAAATACATTGGGGCAAGTTTACTATTCAAAATGCCCCAATTTCAGCCAGAATTCTGGCGTACAACTTTTTTTTTTTAAACTGTTTTAGATACTTTTTTTTCCACAAGCTCGACAAGGGCTTAGCTGGAAAGGGGCATGTTCTGGCAGAAATGGAGCGTGGCTTAAGTGTGCCTCTTAATAAATTAGGAGCATCTTACTCCAACTTTCTTTAGATTAAGACTGGCGTATTACACGCCAGTCTTTATAAATTGCATACAATGTCTTAAAACGTAATCACTACCTGTTATCCTTGCCTTTATGAAAAGACACTTTACTCATGAATCTCACTACAGATCTTACAAAGCATAAAATAAACAATTTTTAAAAGGAAGTTAAAGGCACTGACAACTTTGTATTATAACCAGGTGTGTCACACAAATAAATGTACTGTAGTAATGACTTAGTTTAAGACATCAGGTCACCCAAAATTAAACTACGTTATCCAATGATCATGTCACCTGATACTCAAAAAGGCACAACATAATTTTCATACGCCTGATAAAACCTACAATAGATGATTTCCATGTCTACTCTAACGTGCTGGTTGATATAAAGGACACATAATGGAAATCTATGCTCTGTGTAATTTAAATGGCCAATGACCCGCAGACAAAATATTTTGATTCATATCCCGTGCTAGCTGCTGTTATTTAATGTCAGTCACTTCAGAGCTGCATATCAGAAAACCAAATAATTTTTCTTTACAGTAGGCGAGAATCTGTAACATTTATCCGATTTTATGTTCCACCGCAAGTCAGGGTTCATATATCTTTGAATGATTAGCAATTATTTTAATAGTGTGGGCTTGTGGGCAGTGCATTGGGTGCATTTAATTTTGTGATGCATGTGTTTAGTGCGTATCTTCAGGCTATTCTGCTGCTCACAATAACAGCTGCTTAATGTAGTTAATTGGATTCTACACGCCACTCTTTGGTGGATTATGTTCACCCGGCTGGAAAACCTGTGCAAGCATAGAGACAAAATGTAATCATCTTGGTAGTATATGTGATGATGCTCATGATAATATTTAATCATTTTTTATTTTATTTTTTAAAAACATGCATATGATGTGCTAGTCATAATATCACGAAGGTGACTTTTTATGGGTTCACAAGGTCTTTTACATAAATATAAGTCTTGGTATAGCTCTTTCTATTTCAAGAAAAAAGTCGAAGTCTGCAATTTTCCTGTGTTCTAAATTTGGTATCTTTCTCCATGTTTTCCCCCTCAGCACACAATACAATAGAATCCCTTAAAGTAACATAATAATGAGAATAATAGCAGCTATAAATGACTTACATTTAAGGTTTTGCTGTAGTCAGGCTAAATTTCTGCTGATGGGTACAGTCAGTTATTAGGAAATTCGGATATCCTGGATGACCAGGAACTTAACATGAAGATAAGATGTTTCTTTGATATATGAGAATTCTTAAATAAAACATTTGTTGAAAACTGCCTGCAACTACTGCTCTGCAAGGAAAGACATCTACACGTGAGAGTTGTTAGAGGTTAGAATAAAACCGGTATTTAATACTGCAGTAATTATGTATGTATATAGCACCAAAAGTAATGTGTTATCCAATGTTACATCAACAACAGAACCTTGTAAAAGAAGAAACAACCAGTACTAACATTTTAGTATGGAATTAAAATGAAATAAAACCAGATTATAAAATCGAGAACTGTACATGATACATTCACTTATTACATACTTAAGCAAAATGAAAAGAAAGTATCTTATATTGAACATATTTACTTCAGTCATCTTCCTCCCTCAGTTCCTTTGCCAGGAAATGCTTGAGGTGCATCATCAATACGTACCACCAGCCCTTTCGCAGAATAGTAAATGACACAAGAGGGAACATCAGGAGGAAACATCAGCTGCATACTGAGGTACCTGTAGGTAAGCATCGGCTGGACATAATTGGACCGTGCTTAGAAAACAAACACATAGTTACGGTCAATCCTTTCAGAATGGAAACACGCACACAGAAGCCGTTATACAGGCAAGTAAGGCCCCTTTTACACTCTGTTTAGTGGTCTTAGTGTGACGTCTAGGGCGCGAAAAGCTCCCGCCAAGTATGTTAAACATAGGCTGTGACAGATGCTTAACAGTGGTGTAAAGTGAAGTGTTTTCTATGTCAGATATTAGTTAGGTGTGTATCTCTGCCCTCTGGGGGAGGGGGGAGAGTACATTAGACACATCCAATGCATTCCAGGAAGCAGGAAGTTCCAACTGCTTCCATCCCCCTCACCAGTTAATAAGAAACAATGTGGCCCATGCCCTCCCCCCCCCCCCCTTGCATGTGCATGAGCATGTGATGTCACACAGATGTGCACGGGGGGCGGGGTTAAAAGAACAAGTGGTCCCACAGTTCTCTCTCTCTCTCTTATTTCCTGCTCCCAATGGACCCCTTCCCTCCTGGTCCTCTCTTGCCTCATGGCCCTTCCTGAGAGACCAACCTTGGACCACATGAACCGCTAAGTATCCACGTGTAGCAGCAGCTGCACACAACTTCTCCCCTGAACCCCTACATGCACATTCCCATACCCCTGTTTACCTGCACCCCTACCTGCACGTTCCCATACCCCTGGTTCCCTAAGTTACCCTTTCTTGCTACCCCTCATTCACATACCCATACCCTTGTTAGCCCTTGCAGTCCCTGTTAACCCTTGCAGCACTGAGGCAGTAACCCTTGATATCCCTAAGTTAACCCTTGTTTACCTGCATATCCCCTGGTAACGCTTTTACCCTTAGTGTACAGGGATAATTATTGCTAGGAAGGAGTGGGACAGAAATAGTGAGCGTGTATTGCACTATAACCGTATTCATATGTATGTTTGGATAAGTGGGTGGTGGCATAATTATAATTGTGATACAGTGTTTATACTGTACTACGTATACTCAGTATATATTAATTGTTATATGTATTGGAGTATACTGATACTATACGGTAATCGATTACTGTGTTCTGTGTTTGGGGTATATTATATGTAAGTGTAATTATTGTTAGTAATAATTACCCTTTATTTACTATACAATTTACGTAGCAGCAAAGCAAGTAGATTAACGTTAGTATAAGGAAAAGGTAGGGGAACTAGGCATAACACTAGTGACCCTGATTATAAAGGAGGTAGTAATGGTGGAGGACACAAGCAAGTGAAATCCACCATTCCACTAGCCCTTTTAAAGTAGAATCCACCCCCATAGGTTATAATAGTATCTATTTAATGGATACGTCATAAACTCTCATGACCCTTTTCATGACTTATATGATAAATGGATACCAATGGTGATGGATGCCACTATAAGGCATCTGGTAAAGGCATCTATCACCCTTAGGCTGTAATGGTATCCTTTTAACGGATATGCTATGAAAAGCCCTAATAGTGCATATGGACTGTGGTTGTCCAGATAGGACAACTCCTTAAAATTTGATACAAGTAGTCTCCTAAACCATTTCTACTACAAATGTATGAAATGTTAAATACTTTTGTGTCAAAAAAGACAAAAGTATAATAGGTATGATACCTTTATTGGCTAACCATAAAAGTTCTATATGCAAGCTTTCAGAGCACAGAGGCCCCTTCTTCAGGCAGTTTACAAATGAATGACTTAGAAAAAAGCACAACATTTAGATGTTACACAAAGACAATTAGTACATGAGGTGATACATCATTAAGATAAGCCGGGGCAATAAAACTGAGGTTATAGGGGTGATGACTTAGGAGTTAAGGCATCTGGAGTCAGCCTGATGGGGGACGTGACGTGTGTCCATGTAGTGGCTCATAAATCCTGGTGTTAGATTGAGGCCTTGTGTCAATGACTGGAATTTTATCATCATCTTGAATTCCCAAATTTTTCTTTCTCTGTTGTTTTTAAAATGACCCTTCAGAATGAGTACCTTTAAATCTGCCAAACTGTGATCAGGTCCAGAGAAGTGTTTTCCCACGGGTGTATCCACCTCCTGTTTTATTGTATGTCTGTGAAGATTCATCCTGGTTTGTAGTTTTTGTATTGTTTCTCCAATGTAGATTCCTTTATTGATGCACCTTGTACACAGGATCATGTACACTACATTGGAGGATGTACAGGAGAACGTGCCAGTGATTTTATAGTCCTGCTGCGTGTTTGGTATCTGGATGGTGTTTGATGACCAGATGTTGGTACAGGTCTTGCATTTTCTACTGTTGCAAGGAAAAGTGCCAGTCTCTGTTGGTGGTGAGAGGGCACTTCTGACCAGGAGATTCCTTAGGTTTGGTGGCTGTTTGTAGGCAAGGAGTGGTAAATCTGGGAATATTTCCTTCAGTTTATTGTCTTTGTTAAATATAGGTTGGAGATCAGCAGCAATTTTCCTCAAGATGTTCATTTGGGGGTTGTATATGACCACTAGGGGAACCCTGCTGTTGTCTTCCTTCTTTTTGTACTCCAGAAGATTGCTCCTTGGAATCCTTGTTGCTCTGTAGATCTGATCATCTATAATCCTTGGATGGTATCCCTGTTGTAAGAATGTATTCCTCAGTGATAGCAGGTGTTGTTTTGTGTCTTCACAGTCTGAACAGATCCGTATGTATCGCAGAGCCTGGCTGTAGATAATGGATTTCTTTATGTGTCTCGGATGGAAGCTGTTCCATCTCAGATATGCTGGACGGCCTGTAGGTTTGTGGTAGATTGTTGTTTGTATGGTATTGTCTCTCATGTATATGGTCATGTCCAGAAAATGTATTTGAGATGTAGAGTAGTTGAGAGTGAGTTTGATGGTAGGATGGAACTTGTTGAAGTTTTTATGGAAAGAAAGCAGTTCATGTTCAGAGCCTGTCCAGATTATCAGCAGGTCATCAATGTACCGGAAATATGCTAGAGGTTTAGTTGCGCATATTTCCGGTACATTGATGACCTGCTGATAATCTGGACAGGCTCTGAACATGAACTGCTTTCTTTCCATAAAAACTTCAACAAGTTCCATCCTACCATCAAACTCACTCTCAACTACTCTACATCTCAAATACATTTTCTGGACATGACCATATACATGAGAGACAATACCATACAAACAACAATCTACCACAAACCTACAGGCCGTCCAGCATATCTGAGATGGAACAGCTTCCATCCGAGACACATAAAGAAATCCATCATCTACAGCCAGGCTCTGCGATACATACGGATCTGTTCAGACTGTGAAGACACAAAACAACACCTGCTATCACTGAGGAATACATTCTTACAACAGGGATACCATCCAAGGATTATAGATGATCAGATCTACAGAGCAACAAGGATTCCAAGGAGCAATCTTCTGGAGTACAAAAAGAAGGAAGACAACAGCAGGGTTCCCCTAGTGGTCATATACAACCCCCAAATGAACATCTTGAGGAAAATTGCTGCTGATCTCCAACCTATATTTAACAAAGACAATAAACTGAAGGAAATATTCCCAGATTTACCACTCCTTGCCTACAAACAGCCACCAAACCTAAGGAATCTCCTGGTCAGAAGTGCCCTCTCACCACCAACAGAGACTGGCACTTTTCCTTGCAACAGTAGAAAATGCAAGACCTGTACCAACATCTGGTCATCAAACACCATCCAGATACCAAACACGCAGCAGGACTATAAAATCACTGGCACGTTCTCCTGTACATCCTCCAATGTAGTGTACATGATCCTGTGTACAAGGTGCATCAATAAAGGAATCTACATTGGAGAAACAATACAAAAACTACAAACCAGGATGAATCTTCACAGACATACAATAAAACAGGAGGTGGATACACCCGTGGGAAAACACTTCTCTGGACCTGATCACAGTTTGGCAGATTTAAAGGTACTCATTCTGAAGGGTCATTTTAAAAACAACAGAGAAAGAAAAATTTGGGAATTCAAGATGATGATAAAATTCCAGTCATTGACACAAGGCCTCAATCTAACACCAGGATTTATGAGCCACTACATGGACACACGTCACGTCCCCCATCAGACTGACTCCAGATGCCTTAACTCCTAAGTCATCACCCCTATAACCTCAGTTTTATTGCCCCGGCTTATCTTAATGATGTATCACCTCATGTACTAATTGTCTTTGTGTAACATCTAAATGTTGTGCTTTTTTCTAAGTCATTCATTTGTAAACTGCCTGAAGAAGGGGCCTCTGTGCTCTGAAAGCTTGCATATAGAACTTTTATGGTTAGCCAATAAAGGTATCATACCTATTATACTTTTGTCTTTTTTGACACAAAAGTATTTAACATTTCATATTGTCTCTGGCTAACACGGTACTACACAATTTTTTACTGTACTACAAATGTAAATATATGTTGGCGAAGAATAGTCCTTTTCAATACTGAGGCATATTTGTCTTGGTGGTTCAATGGCCGATTATGCTGCCTTACCTTGATGAGGTGTAATAGCCGAATCCTAATAACATAACAGGAAAAAAATGAATGATTTTACTGTTGTTGTGACTGTCAAACAAGTATTTTTAATGATGTTACAAAATTTCCATGCCTTCCCAGGATTTCTCTCTACAGATAATAGTAATCTAATGGTTGCTAATAGATCATTTGTAATCTGTCTAGACAAAAAAAAAACCTGAGGTAACACATAATGCAGTTTTTAACAATTGCAACACAACTAACTCAAGTTGTTCAACACATTAATATCACTCATGTGAAAAAGTTACTGCCTACCTAAATGTAACCTCTTCGGGGCGAAGCTATTTTTTCTTTTTCATTTTCATTTCAATTGGCCCCATTTAAAGTACCATATAATGTACTGGGGAACTAAAAAAAATCTTTGTGGGGTGGAATTGTAATAAACTGTGATTACACTATTGTTTTTTGGGTTACATTTTGATTACGGCGATACCAAATTTATATAGGTTTTTATTTATATTTTACTACTTTTACAAAGAAAAAACTATTTGTTAAAAAAAATGGTTTTGTTTCACCACATTCTGAGAGCCATAACTTTTTTGAGCAGTATGAGGGCTTATTTTTTGCGGGACAAGCTGTCGTTTTTATTGGTACAATTTTTGGTGCATACAACTTTTTGATCACTTTTTATTACACGTTTTTTTAGAGCTAAGATGACCAAAAACAGCAATTTTGGTGCTTTCATTTTTTTTTTTTACGGTGTTCACCATGCAAGTTAAATAATGCTATATTGTAATAGTTTAGACTTTTACAGAGGCGGCGATACCAATTCTGTTAATTTTTTTATTTTTTACATTGCTTTAGAGGAAAAATGGGAAAAGGGGATTTTTTTGAACTTTTAATATATATTATTTTCACTACTAAAAACTTTATTCAAGTTCTTTTTTACAGATTTTATTGGTCCCCCCAGGGGACTTGAATCAGCAATCGTTATTGCAATATATTGTAATTTTTACAGGCTTCAGGAGTTCTCTAGGCACGGACAACTGATGACCTATCCACAGGATAAGTCAACAGTATATGATCGGTGGGGGTCTGGCACCCGGATCCCGCACCAATCAGCTCCTCTGGCTGCCTCCGGGCACCG
Source organism: Rhinoderma darwinii (assembly GCF_050947455.1). Taxonomy (NCBI): domain Eukaryota; kingdom Metazoa; phylum Chordata; class Amphibia; order Anura; family Rhinodermatidae; genus Rhinoderma; species Rhinoderma darwinii. The sequence continues at coordinate 268,261,146 of NC_134690.1, forward strand.
TATTTCCATGCTGGAAGCAAATGGCTCTGGTCACAGAATAGTGGCTGGGCTGCAGTACAAGTGAATGTACAAAGTTGATGTTCTGCAGCACAGCCGCTATGCAGTGGACGGAGCTATCTGCCTCCAGCTACGAATACCGCATACCCTGAATAACATCCGGCAGCCAGAGCAGCTGATCGGTCCGGGTGTCAGACCCCCACCGATCATATACTGATGACCGATCCATGGATAGGTCATCAGTTGTCTGTGCCTGGACAACCCCTTTAAGCCCTAACAGAGAGGCAGATAGAAGGCAGACCTGGGGGCATTCTTTAGTCCCCTGGGCTCAATGACAACCTTCGGCACCCCACGATCAGGTCACATGGGGCAATGGGTTGTCGGAAGGGGCCATCCGCTCTTTCTAATGCCTTGGATGCCGCAGAACTCAAGGTGTTAAACTACCAGGAACAGCGCAGTCGTTAGTCCCGGGTGTCAGCTGTAATACACAGCTGATACCCGCAGCGTATGGAGAGGCCTTCTCCATACATCACCCCCCGTATCTGGATGTACTAATATGTTGTGGTGCTTGAAGGGGTTAATAGTAGGGTTTAACATAAATAATTGCCCCTGGTTATGAAAGAGTTAAAGTTGGTTTCAATTAATCCTCAACAAGTGTAAATGTCATATTTCACAGTCCTTTCATATTTCTCACTTAACTTTGTCCCCAGGGTAGATCAGCTAATATAATTATTGCGAGACTTAGTAAAGCTCATCACTTTTAAATTAATTTCTTCACAAGCATTGGAATTAGCTACAATCATGGTTGATAAAGGTACATTAGTGATAGGCAGAATTTACGGTAATAAATGTGATTTTATACTATATTTTAAGCCATGCTATTGAGTTGGTAGATAAACTGAATATACATTTGAAAAAGTATTTATCTCTGCACAGATGAAAGCTGCTGTATGATGGTTCTGTCTTATCCTGCAACTGACATACACATAACTGTCGGCTGAATGAGTGTTTGGCCGACAGCTATCCAATCTGACTTTTCCAAATACATGTATTCTCGGCTTAGCTGAGTGTGCATGTTTATTCCATTATGGAGAGGCGCTTCTAACAGCGGCTTATACCCCAGCAGAAAAAAGGGTCCATATATGGAAATCCAACATGTCTGATCATTGTTTCTCTCCGACATCTGCCATAGAGGGAATGTCATGTACATTCGATTGTTGGAAAATACTGATGTTAATCTATTGCAGTGGTCCCCAACCAGTGGCTCACAACCCCCTGCTATGTGGCTCACCATAACCATATGTGCTTGCTAAAATGTGATATCCACTTTAACAATATTACAGACATATCCTATCCCCTGAAAAGGGGCAATTTGGGTGGTGGAGTATCAGTGTGTTAAATTTCAAAATGAAATATTTAACTGCAAATCGAAAAAATTTTTTACAAAAATGTGGCTCACATCCATCATTCAAAATTGAGTGTGGCTCACAGGGTGTAAAAACTTGGGGTCCGTTGATCTATTGTGTATGGGATCGGTTTGTGTCTACAGCTATTATGCAGACCTATGTGTCTCCATGGTTACAGACTACAAACAAACCCTGTGTAGTCTAACTATGCAGATATACTCCCTTCCATTTGTCCCCAACTTCTTGCTAACCTACCAAATGTAAGATAACAAAAAGCAGGATGCTGATGAAAGTGTATAGGAATATAAGACAAGAGTATAACAGGGTTTTTAACCATGACTACTCATAGGTCTGCATAGGAACTGTAGACACCAAAAAATTCTGATATTTTTAATCAAGACTATTTACAAGTAAAGTATTCAGATAAATTCAGGTCGGGGCAGATTTTAGGTAGGGTACACCAGTTGTCCAACAAGTTCAATAGAGTCTTTGTCTCCCTGCCCCACCATTCATCAGTATCAGATTTACAGAGTTCAAATTGTGTAATATTTGTCAAATGATTCTATCATGTTAATATTAGGAGTGAGGTATTCAAATGTATACACTCATACAGGAAATACAGCTATTTTAATTTGCCTTCACATACTTTTATTTAGAAAATGTATACAGATGTAGCCAAGATTATCTTCACTCTGATAACATACTGCAGCGTGATATCATACAACAAAAGCCATTGAAAATCCATTGAAAAAGTCAAGTTAAAGTTTCTTGTCACTGTGTTTAATGCGTAAAAATGCAAGATAAAGATGGCTACATCTGTATAGTATATAGTGCATATAGCTGTTTGGAAAGCATGTTTTATTTCTTTATGAATATATCTATTTTGTAATCAAACACAAATACAAGCATTTAAAAATCATATATATGGCCTCTAGAGCAATAAATGGTCTGTAACCACTCTATTTTTCCATAATATGGGGCAATAGGCATCCGCTTCATAAGGTTTTTTGCCTTCCTCTCGATTAACATGGTAGGATTAAAGGTTGGACTTGATGTACCTGTGTTTTTTTTTCAACCTTATCAACTATGTATGTAAATAGAGCAAACAAAGGTGGGAGATAGTGGACACCAGCGGCAGGGGGGAACTGAAAGATATTGGTTAGGTATGTATATTGGAATTAAAAAATATATATATATTTTGTCCACCAAATACGTGTTTTTTAAATAATCAGAAACCCCACACATGAGTTAGCCACACATGACATGAGACCGTTACACAGCAAGGTGCCCCCACTACATTTTTTGCCTAGTGGTAAACTCTTTTCTACTTTTTCTTCCCAATCATGTATGGCCATAAAGATAATTTATGAGGCTGTAAAATGCAAATATTCTGTGCTATTGTGACACACTGCTGCTTTTTTTTTAATGTATGCCCATTTATAACAGTAAGTGCATAGTTTAATGAGTTAACGGGACAATGACTCATCTGGCTTAACAGAAATGAAGTATGTGCTTTTACTGGTAGCTTGCACATTATGAGCATTGATTCACTGTGGTAGGCTATAAGCTTTCTATAATATTGTGAAAAAATACATTATTAAATGAATAAACTTTTAGGGAAAGGACATGTATATTTGTAAGAATTTTTTATTGGGAAAAACACATAGAAAATGACTTCTACTGTACTTTCAGCAGGAAACTTTATGTTCTAGGTAAATGTTAGACCTGGTCTAAAAACCCTTATTTTAACATCAGACCTTTGATTCCAAAGAAGTGAATTATCAGTATATTAATTGCTCTGACAATGCAAGGCAAACAAGAAGTCTCTGCTTTCATGTTAGAATAAATGTACTGTATATATTTTATTCCAGGGAAGCATTCACAAATCTGCAGGCTTCAGAGCTGAAATCTCTCAGCATTCTTTGCTGGTTCAATGTATGCACAGATCTTTAGTGATTGGCTTTCTGTGAAGTATAGTCTTTACATCAGGACAGTGTACAGCAATCTTATAAAGGAAAAAATAACTGTTCCACTGCATTATAGAAGCTTAGCTAAATTGTTAGAAATGTTTCTGACAACAATGTTATTGGCTGTTTCCAATGACAACCAGCAGAACTGTGAATTCAGCTCTGGGCTTTATGCTGGGCTATAATGAAGGGAGTAACTCAGGAGCAGTAGAAATGTGTCTGACAACAATGTTATTGGCTGTTTCCAATGACAACCAGCAGAACTGTGAATTCAGCTCTGGGCTTTATGCTGGGCTATAATGAAGGGAGTAACCCAGGAGCAGTACGAGATAAAGAATACAATGTATGTACAAAGTTACTCAACTCAGTTTACCTCTGCATCTGTAGTTCTTCAGTACATAGAGGAGAGCAAAGGTAAGTTGATATCAATGGGTGCAATGTAAAACTGCTTCCTCTGCAATATTACAGTTACTGAGATGGTTGCTAAAAGTGAAAAAGCCTTGTACATATAACATAACGTGTACACATGACATACAGAGAATGCAGATCCACTCAAATTCTTGCATTGTAAGGCTTAGTTCACAATTAGTTTTACTATGCTTCTGATGTTTATATGCCGAATGCATCTTCGGGTTTTAGTTGACCCAACATATGCCAAAAGAGTGTCCTTTTGACATGTTCGGGCAGAATGCATTGGCATACCTTTTTTTCACTTTGTTGAAAGCCTAGTCGATACAAACAGGCCCTTGCAAAATAAAAACATATACTAAGCGGTATCCATGGGCGACATATTCAATAGTATGGAGATTTTAAATACTGATAGGGGACTGCCTTAAAGTATGGGGTTCTACACTGAAAACATTAATTTGATCACCAATAAAGAAAGTGTATAGTAACCACAAAATAAAGGCATATAAAACATGTCTTTATTGAATCACATGTTAAAAACTACACAAATTATATAAAAAAGGCAAATAGAACATCACAAAAAGAAGCTCCACACAGAAAACAATTGTAGTAGGCTTCTGGTAGTGGCATCTATATCATAACATGGTATTTTGTATATAGTCTGCATAAGAGAGCACTAGAGAGACGTATAAGAACAAACCTGTTCGAAAAGCATGTAAACAAAAAGTATGAAGTGATTCAGTAAAGACATGTTTTATATACCTTCATTTTTGTGGTCGCTTTACACTTTCTCTGGCGATCAAATGTATGGAGACTTTGCTAACGTATATGCGGAACACAATGGAAGAAAGAGATGTAAACAGAGCCTAAGTTTACTGTACATTTAGTTGCTGAGATTGCCTTAGATGTCAATTTTAGTTTAATAGTATTGTCAGGTGTCCAAACCATCAGTGTAATAGAGTTATTTATTATCATATAAGAAAAAGATTCCTTAAAGAGGCTCTGTCACCAGATTTTGCAACCCCTATCTGCTATTGCAGCAGATAGGCGCTGCAATGTAGATTACAGTAACGTTTTTATTTTTTAAAAACGAGCATTTTTGGCCAAGTTATGACCATTTTTGTATTTATGCAAATGAGGCTTGCAAAAGTCCAAGTGGGCGTGTTTAAAGTAAAAGTCCAACTGGGCGTGTATTATGTGCGTATATCGGGGCGTTTTTACTACTTTTACTAGCTGGGCGTTATGACGAGAAGTATCATACACTTCTCTTCAGAACGCCCAGCTTCTGGCAGTGCAGACACAGCCGTGTTCTCGAGAGATCGCGCTGTGTCGTCACTCACAGGTCCTGCATCGTGTCGGACGAGCGAGGACACATCGGCACCAGAGGCTACAGTTGATTCTGCAGCAGCATCGGCGTTTGCAGGTAAGTCGATGTAGCTACTTACCTGCAAACGCTGATGCTGCTGCAGAATCAACTGTAGCCTCTGGTGCCGATGTGTCCTCACTCATCCGACACGATGCAGGACCTGTGAGTGACGACACAGCGTGATCTCTCAAGAACACGGCTGTGTCTGCACTGCCAGAAGCTGGGCGTTCTGAAGAGAAGTGGATGATACTTCTCGTCAGAACGCCCAGCTAGTAAAAGTAGTAAAAACGCCCCGATGTACGCACATAATACACGCCCACTTGGACTTTTACTTTAAACACGCCCACTTGGACTTTTGCAAGCCTCATTTGCATAAATACAAAAATGGTCATAACTTGGCCAAAAATGCTCGTTTTAAAAAAATAAAAACTTTACTCTTATCTACATTGCAGCGCCGATCTGCTGCAATAGCAGATGGGGGTTGCAAAATCTGGTGACAGAGCCTCTTTAAACACACAGGCCATGCTCTGCATTGTCACTAATTCTTAGCTCTGCACGGCACCATAGGTATTATGATGTCTCTGTACTTGAAATTAGAACAAATTGTCTCTTGAAAGTTTAGATTTGATCTAATAATGACTGTTTTGGCACTTGACCACAGCGATGCTTTATTAGCCAAGACTATAAGACTGCACTTACCTAAATTAACTGTAATGTTTTAAATAATGTGTCAGTACATCAGTCGGAGTGAACTGGCTGTCTGCCTTGCATAAAATAGCGTGACAAAAAGCTGAATTGTCCAAAATTGACTTTTTTTTTATTCCTGCAGAAATGTTGCAATGCAGCAGACGTTATTAATTGGATGACTAATAAAAATGCGCTATAGATATATATATGACTTCTTCTCCGAGCTGGAAGCCTTCAGATAAAGGCTTTAACTTCATTACATTACATCTGCAACCTGTAAAATAATTTTAGTGTAATAACAGACATAAGGGGCGCTTCATATTAAATACAGACGCATCTTTTTAAAAACGGATGCTTTGGGAGATATGTAAAAATTGTCCGCAAGCGTGCAAATATGAATTATGCCTGCAAGCATGCTTGATTTGTCAACCTTGTTCCCAGATTAGGTAAGAACATTGGTCTAAAAATAGTGTGGATATGCTTTAATACACTCATTAATTTGCTATTGATTCCTAGCACATATTTGTTAAGCTTACAGTGCATATCATAAAGCTGTCAAACAGTAAAAATATGAATATGCACTTCATATACAGGGTATACAGGGAAATGTATAGTGCCAACTTTAACAGAAAATAAATGCTTAATTTCCTGTAAAAGGGAGTTTGAGCAAAACATGTTACTCAGTTAAAAAGTTTGATATGCTAAACAACACTTGGGGCTGGATTTTCTTCTCTATTATTTAAAAAATCAGTAAATTTTATCAGCTATTTGCTCATTTAAAAAAAACATTTCTATACAAAATCTATGGTCGGGCTATAACTAGAGCCTGAAATTATATATATATATATATATATATATATATATATATATATATATATATATATATAGCAATGCTATTTATAATGTGCCTGGTCTGCAGATGCTAAAGTAAGTCCTATAAGGTAATTCCCTGGGGCAAAGATTGGGCCAGAGAAATGTATTAATAAAAAGTGCACGAGCACCAAGCACATTATGGAAGTACCTGGCTGTTTGCCATTACATGTTGCCACAATAGCACATGATATGCCTGAACTTGTAGGAAAGCACATTCAGTGCATTCTGTATGCTGCAGAAATAGCTAAGCACCTTCACATGGGGCAAGTATTCAGTTTGCTGCCCTAGCCCATTATCTAAATACCCTTGGCTGATTGGCTTGTTAGTGTCCCACTAGCACCCATCACATGAGGCATATGCCCTGCAAGCAGGGGCGTAGCTAAAGGCTCATGGGCCCCGATGCAAGAATTCTTACTGGGCCCCCCCCCCCCGCAAACTTCTCATGGCCGACGGTCCGCAGCTTTCAGCTGCATCGCTGGGTCTCTTAAGTGACCCAACAATGCAGCACTAGCAGCCGCGGCGTCACTAAGGCTGGGTTCACACACCCTATTTACGGACGTAATTCGGGCGTTTTAGCATTGAATTACGTCCGAAAATGCGGCTCAAAAGCGTTGGCAAACATCTGCCCATTCATTTGAATGGGTCTTACGATGTTCTGTGCCGACGGTCATTTTTTTTACGCGCCGCTGTCAAAAGGCGGCGCGTAAAAAAGACGCCCGCGTCAAAGAAGTGCCTGTCACTTCTTCAGACGTAAATGGAGCCGTTTTCCATGGACTCCATAGAAAAACAGCTCCAATTACGTCCGGAATGGACGCAGCGAAAGACGCCTGCACATGCCATGACGGCTGAAATTACGGTGCTGTTTTCTCCTGAAAACAGCACCGTAATTTCAGCCGTAACGGACGCTGCCGTGTGAACATACCCTCAGGGCTTAAAATGTCAGGGAAATAGCCCCAATACATATGTGTCCGCCCAAAAAAAAGTGTGTATATGAGACAGCATAGCATATCTATAGCACTACGACCCTATAAACTATGGATAGGATTAGATACAGTGGCTCAGCAGACAGTATCACACAGGATAGGATTAGATACAGGGCCCAGCTGGCTGACATTGCGGCTCCAGCGCTGGACCCAGGACAGTTAAGAATAATAATTTTGCTTCTTTATGTGTTACTGATTATTTTTGTGTGTTTGTGTTTTTTTACAGGTTCGGTTTGTTGGACTTCGGATACGAGGACTTCAATGACGGCGTTTTTTTTTATTCTCAATAAAATGGTTAATGGGGGTTGTTTTTTTATTTCAATAAAATATTTTTTCTATGTGCTTGTATCTTTTTAAACTTTATTATCACCGCCTTAGTAATGGCCGCCGACTGATTAACAACCTCCATTACTAAGGCGGGGCTTAATGTTAGCCGGTGCAGAGGCCAACACTAACCTCCATTATTACCCCGATACCCACCGCCACCAGGGGTACTGGGAAGAGCCGGGTACGAACCAGTACCCGACCATCTGTAGTGACGGGCAGGCACCGGGGTGGCTGCAGGCTGGTAGTATTAGGCTGGGGAAGGCCAAAAACAGTGGCCCATCCCACCCTGGTAATGCTGCCTGCTGCTGCTGTGTTGTATCTGGCTGGTTATGAAAATTGGGGGGGACCCCACATCGTTCTTTCCAATTTTATTTTATTTTTTTAAATGACGTGCGGTCCCCCCCATTTTTCATAACCAGCCAGATACAATAAAGCAGCAGCAGGCTAGCATCACCAGGGTGGGAAGGGCCACTGTATCTGGTCTTTCCCCTCCTGATAATACCAGCCTGCGGCCACCCCAGTTGCCGACCATCACTACAGATGGACGGATACTGGATCGTACCCGGCTCTTCCCAGCACCCCTGGTGGCGGTGGGTACCGGGGTAATAAAGGGGGTTAGTGTTAGCCTCTGCATCCGCTAACACTAAGCCCCGCCTTAGCAATGGACACTGTCAATCAGCTGGCGGCCATTACTAAGGCGGTAGTAATATAGTTTAAAAAAAAACACAAAGACATAGAAAAAATATTTTATTGAAATAAAAAAAAAACCCACACAGCCCTCATTAACCATTTTATTGATAATAAAAAAAAGCTGTCATCGAAGTAGTCCTGGAATCCGACGTAGTCCAACGACCGAACCTGTAAGAAAACACACAAAAAATGATTAGTAACACGTGTGTTAGGCTTAGATACAGGGCCCATGTGTGATACTGTCTGTGGGACCCTGTATCTAAGCCTACCACAACGTAGGCTTAGATACAGGGTCCAGCAGACAGTAATCTTATACAGTATAAGATTACTGTGTGCTGGGGCCCTGTATCTAAACCTACAGTGTGGTAGGCTTAGATACAGGGCCCAGCAGACAGGATCACACATGGGCCATGTATCTAAGCCTACCATGTGATTGGCTTAGATACAGGGCCCAGCAGACAGGATCACGCATGGGCCATGTATCTAAGCCTACAGTGTGGTAGGCTTATATACAGGGCCCACCAGACAGGATCACACATGGGCCATGTATCTAAGCCTACCATGTGATTGGCTTAGATACAGGGCCCAGCAGACAGGATCACGCATGGGCCATGTATCTAAGCCTACCATGTGATTGGCTTAGATACAGGGCCCAGCAGACAGGATCACGCATGGGCCATGTATCTAAGCCTACCATGTGATTGTCTTAGATACAGGGCCCAGCAGACAGGATCACACAATCTGTGATCCTGTCTCATGGGCCCCCTAAGCCTGCAACATCGTAGGCTTAGGGGTTGTGCAGTCCCTAAACATTGATGGCCTATCCACAGGATAGGCCATCAATAGCTGATGTGTCTCCCGGGACCCGCCAATCAGCTGTTTTGAAGGGGCCGCAGCACTCGTATGAGAGCTGCTTCCCCTTTATTTCACTACTCGCTCACACTGTGAATCGCCGACACGGATTCACAGTGTGACCGGAATGAAGTGACAGGAATGAAGGGGAGCAGCTCTCGTACGAGTGCTGCGGCCCCTTCAAAACAGCTGATTGGCGGGTCCCGGGAGTCGGTCCCCGCCAGTCAGGGCTAACCTTACCTTCCTCTGCAGCCGCGGCGGGAGTTCTGTTGTCTCGATGCTGTGCGCGGCGCATAGCGCTGTGACGTCATGCGCTGCACACAGCGCTTGACGTCAGGACCTCCGCTGCGATCCGGAACCAGGAAGGTAAGTAAAGTATGTTACTATAGTAACAGGGGCCCGCGGCCCGAGTTACTATAGTAACTTTTTATTGATGTGGTGCGGGGGGCCGTGGGCCCCCTGGCTTCGGGGCCCGGTCGCAATTGCGACCGCTGCGACCCCTATAGCTACGCCAGTGCCTGCAAGCCCCCCTAGATATGCCCCTGTCTACAGATATATCGATTACACATAGATGTTTTAATAACACTTCCACTTATTCTCAACACTGGATACTCAGTGACCAGAGTATGGTTGGGGTACCACAGGCTGCAGCGCCATAGCACAGTACAGTATTAGTGGAAACCAACCTTAACAAAAGTGGTCCACCGAAGTCCCAAAAATGCACACATCCAGCTGCAACGAGGTCTAGGCCAGCATAGATTCTGTATCAGATGGACCATAGATGCCACTAACAACAAGAATAGATCAGAAACCCACTCTATTTGTATAAACTTTGTTATCCGAGGTATGTTTTCCGTAGATCATTACTGTACAAAAAAAAACTGCCAGGTTTTAAAAGTGCATGTCGCTAATGTATAACATAGCTTACTGATCATGTGGTTCCAACTTCCGGGACCATCACAAATCCTTAATATGAAGGGGCCACAGCTCTAGTTACTGTAGTTGCTGCGGCTCCTTTATGGTTTCCCTGTACAGCGACTCTCCCAGCCACTCTCTGTACAAGGAACTACAACACTGTCCCATTCACTTGGTATTCACAACTAGGCATATTCATAAAATTATCAGATGGTAATACCTCTCTTAAAGAGTGGCTCTATTTTTACTGACATTTTTAATAAAATATAAGAGAATTTCATCAATTTCATTATCAGGAATTTCCTTTCTAAATCACTTCAAATGTAAACCAGGGAAGCTATGGGGGCATTTAACCTCCCTCCAAAAGATAATGCAAAGATGAATCTTTATCTCACAAAATTTGTTGAATAAAAGAAAAATGAGTCAAGGAGTACATGGAAGTATTAGAAATACTTTGAAGAAGTATCTATTCCTGGCTGGTTTCTCATTCTGTGACTTTCGTGGAGCATTCATTTTTATTAATCATGGAATGCTCTTCTAAGGCGTTGGAGACATCTAAAAGAAAGATACACTTGGAAACATATTTATTTATTCACATTTTATGTCTACTTCTAACTAAGTCATATGGCAGAAAGTGGAGTGGTGAAAATGTAATGTATGGCAATACTAGCTGCGTTGTATAGAATATGACTGGCCAGATCTGCAGTAGTCTACACTACAAGAAAAAAAGGTCTTTCTCTAGCTGTAATACCTGTGGTTGGCATTATAGTAACACTAGTATGATCAGGCAAAAAAATAGGTGTTCCAAAACGGGTGTAGTGGGCAGAAAGACCACTACCCCGTGAGCCAACCTAAGGACATTTTTCATCAAGTCAAGTGACAACAAGATCCTAAACAGAGCAGAAAGTGGATTATTTGTCAACATATCACATTTATTAGTGAAAAAGCTTGATTTGACACCCAAATGATTGCAGATAAGGTAGTTTGGAGCCAGCAATCAATTGAATTGTCAGTGCCAGCAACTTTTTTCTTGGGCTACACGGAGACCTTTTGTAGTGCACCTGATTCATTTTAAATGAGTGACGGCGGCAGTCCACAAGATTGCATGCAACTCTATGTATCCCTTTGGACTGCTTCTGGAACTCGAAAATGAATCACTTGTGCTACAAAAAGTATATGTGTAGTCTAGGACTTATTGTTTGTTAAGCATCCACCTTCATTTCCGACTACAGCTGGCCATAAACATGCTGCTGACAGCTATCTCCCGGCTCCTCCATAAACATGCTGCTGACAGCTATCTCTCCCGGATCCCCCATAAACAAGCACTAAGATCAGATCAACAAAGCATGAAAGTTTATTTTAATTCTGAGAGGGGAATAAGCTGCTGCCAGACACCTTATCTCTCAGGAGAAAAAATGGTCACCATGCCCAAAACTTTTCTCAGATGTCTGCCATTGGTGAGAAAAGTTGTACTGCACAACACTTATTAGATTGTTGGCTGATCCAACCAAAATTGTCAGGTTCAATCAACTTTCATCTAATGTGTATGGTCAGCTTAAATTAAGTGCCAGCTACTTATTTTGATAAGCCCATTTTGTAAAATAGCCATTGCTATGGTGTACAGAGATTAAAAGTCACCTTTGCATTATGTTTTGCTCTACTTTTCTGCTTTTTGTTTTTGATAAAACTATATCTTAGGCAGCTGATCTAATTTATTAATTTATTATGTATTAATATGTTTATTAGTATTTATTCCCTTCAATCTACATACTTAATAATTTTGCATTCAACAATTTCTATACAACTTGTAAAAATAAACTGTTAGTAGATAAGTATGATATTTTTGTGACAATACTATTGCATTGTATCATGTTTGTTTTGGCAGATGTATGTTTGCACACTGTGGTATTAACTATATTATGAACTTCAGTATGAACATAAAATGTGTGTGAATGGTACCACACCCATATAGCTGTGGTCTCAGCTAACTTGACTAGAAGTATGTTTCCTATGATCTTCAAGAAATTTTGATCCACATGGTCAATTTACACGTTGCGTAAATACTTCAGATTTTCCGCAACGGAATTAGTTGTTCAAAATCTGCAGCATAATACAGTAGCAGCAAAGTGGATGAGATGGAACAAATCTCATCCACACGCTCAGAAATTGACATGCGGTGCCAGGACCGGCCTTAGGGATGTGTGACCTTTGCCATTGTACAGGGCGCATCACTCCAGCAGGTGTAAGGGGGCGCTGCGCTGGCTCCCTTCCCCTGCTTATTTCAGAACCGCCCAAGCCCGGCGACTCAGCAGCCACCTTTTCGCCTGGGCGCTTCTTCACTCAGTGGCGTCTCTACCGCTAGAGCAGCCATAGCGGCTACTAGCGGTGACACCAGGCATGAGGGCACCCGTGCCGCCCGTCGGGAAGCGTGCTGCGCCGCTAGCAGCTGCGGCGCCATAATAGCAGAGCAGGGACGTATCTTCCTGCTCTGCTATATACTAGCACCACTGTAGCTCCCTGAAGATGCGGAAACCCCGTGTTGTCAGGGATTCCGCTCCTGAATGGACAGTGACAACAGGTGCAAATCCTGAAGCGGAATCCCCGTCCACAGCGTTGCCGACTCTGGGATTCCATTGCAAAAGAAGCCCTTAACATCACTGTCCATAAATCGACAGAGGATTCTCCGAGTATGGAATCCCCAATGCTGTGATTGGGGATTCCACTCCAGGAGAAGCCAGTGACGTCACTGTCCATAAATGGACACAGATGACAGGGGTTTCTACTAAAGTAGAATCCCCGGTCACAGCATCAGCAATGCTGTGGATGGGGATTCCGCTTCAGGAGTTGCCCCTGATGTCACTGTCCATATATGAACAGAGACATCAAGCGGAGCACTCCAGGAGTGGAATCCCCGGCCACAGGGGGATTCCGCTCATTATGGGAGCTACAGTGGCACAATCTACAGGAAGGGGGGCTATCTATAAAGGGGCTGTGGGCTGTGTGGCACTACCTACAAGGGGTCTGTGTGGCACCACCTACATGGGGGCTGTGTGGCACTACCTACAAGGGGGCTGTGTGGCACTACCTACCAGGGGGCAGTGTGGCACTACCTACCAGGGGGCTGTGTGGCACTACCTACAAAGGGGCTGTGTGACACTACCTACAGGGTGCTGTGTGACACTACCAACAAGGGGGCTGTGTGATACTACCTACAGGGGGCTGTGTGACACTACCTACAAGGGGCTGCGTGGCACTATCTACAGGGGACTGTGTGACACTACCTACAAGGGGGCCGTGTGGCACTACCTAAAGGGGGCTTTGTGGCACTACCTACAGGGGGCTGTGTGGCACTATCTATAGGAGGCTGTGTGGCACTATCTACAGGGGGCTGTGTGTCGCTACCTACATGGGGGCTGTGTGGCACTATCTACAGGGGGAATCTGTTAATGGTGGGCTGATGGTCATGTTAGTGAGAGTGGTGGGCTGATGATCATTTTACTGTGAGTGCTTGGCTGGTGGTCATCTTACTGTGAGTGGGGGGGCTGATGGTCATGTTACTGTGAGTGTGGGGGGCTGATGGTCATTTTACTGTGATTGGGGGGCTGATGGGCATTTTACTTTGAGTGGGGGCTGATGGTCATTTTACTGTGAGTGGCAGGCGGATGGTCATTTTACTGTGAGTGGCGGACTGATCGTCATTTCACTGTGAGTGAGGGGCTGAAAGTCTTCAAGTGGTTTACACCTCTGAGCTCCAATTTAAATTAATAGAAGGCAGAAAATACCTGCGGCGCCCGTTTGGAGTGCTTTTTTACCTGCATCTTTTGCATTAGCCTCAACGGCTTAAAAAAAGCGCAAAAAAAAAAAAAAAGAGTGTAATGCTTGTTTTTAGCCGTTTTCTGTCTTTCTCGAAACAATTTTTGGTAGTGGTGCCCTAAGGAAATTAAATTTTTCCAGTGGTGCCTCTAGTCCGAAAAGGTTGGGAAACTCTGTACTAGGCTACAGGATCACGCCGGCCTACGCAAAGATCCCGTCGTGGAGCAGCTCAGTTAGTCATGGGAAACGGAGACTAGGTGAGTACAATTTTTTTTTGGGGCACTGTCTACAAGGAGGAGGTGGGGGATTATGGCACAATCTACAGGGGAGGCACTATCTATAAGGGGGGCTGTGTGTGCCAGCCAGGGGAGGGGGTCACTATACTGTGTGGGGGCCACTAAGCGGACATTATACTGTGTAGGGATACTACAGGGGGCAATATACTGTGTGTGGCACTTAGGGGGCATAATACTGTGTGGGCACAATTAGAGGACAAAATACTGTGTCCTTGAAGGGGTTATGATATATTATACTATTAAATATTATTATTATACTGTGTGGGGCACTTATATAGGGAATTATACTGTGTGGGACATTATACTTTTTTTATGATAGGGTGGGGCGCCGAAAGATCATTTCGCATGGGGCGCCATCTATCCTAAGGCTGGCCCTGTGCGGTGCAGAGTTTTATTCCACAGCATGTCAATTGTATTTGTGTAAACGCTGCTTATTGTTGCGGGTTTTTAAAACCTGCAAAGAAAATAGCAGTTTTTGCGTTCTCTGCGGCCGAGTCGCAGCGATTCCGCCGCAAAAAACGCAACTCAGGAAAAAAAATCTTATACTTACCCAGAAGTCTGTGCTTCTTCCTCCAGGTCAGCCTCCTGGGATGACATTTCATCCCATGTGACCGCTGCAGTCAATCACAGGCTGTAGCGGCGGTCACACGTGATGAAACGTCATCCCAGGAGGGCAGCCTGGATGATGTCAGAGGGCCGGCCTCCTGGGATGACGTTTTATCTCATTTGACCCCCGCTGCAGTCAATCAGAGGCTGCAGCGGTCTCTTGGTATGAAACGTCATCCCAGGAGGCCGGCCTGCTAGCTAAGTGCTGCGGTTTTCTACAGTGGACATTCCGGGCGAGAAACTGCACCACAGTTTGGTGCAGTTTTTTTTGGTGCGTTTTTTTTGCGCGGTATTCCCTGCGGTGCACAGTGTGGATACGCTGCCTGCTTTTACGCAGCCTATCCACCCCGTGTGAACTCAGCCGAAGGGTGGATTCACACACAGCAGATTTTGTTGCAGAAATTTCAGTGACTGAAAGTCAGTTCTATTCATTTGAATTGGGTTGTTTCTGCAGCAAGCACATGGGTTTCTGCAAGTTCCATTTAGATGAAAGGAACTGATTTTCAGTTGTAGAACATTCTGCAAAAAAATCTGCCACATGTGAATCCAGTCAGAGTGGTTTTCCAATGAACAACACTTATCACATATCCATAGAATAAGCAGTTGTCCAAGAGTACAAAAAAAACCCACAAAAGTCACCAGAAAAAGTTATAAAATACAAAAAAAACAAACTCATAACACATACGTTAAATCTGCAATCACTCCAGCACTGATGCTTTGTTGGTCCCCACCGGTCTGATTTTATATTCCAGCAACGATGATGGGCCAAACCTACATGTGACCACTACACACAGTGTCTGGCCTCAGTGGTCGCGTAACTGGCATCAACTCTTCAGCCATTTATTTGCCGCAGCCAGGTGTGTTCATAAAAATCATCGGGTCTCATAATAAAAGTCAGAACTGGGTCCCCCATCATCACACTGTATACCATGTATGTAAATACAGCACTGAACAGATGCAGTCAGAGGCACTGGTGTCATCCTCATTCCCTTTGTTCTCCATCTGGTCCAGACTTCCATGACGACTTCTCCTGACCACAACTTTTTTTCTGCAGTTTACCGCCCAGATATCTTCCGTTCCTCACTTTCGTAGCAAATCCTCACACTGTGCCCTTGAAAAAAACAATGGCACATATAGTGCCCCATAATAAAAAATATGCATTACACTGTGCTGCTAAATACAAGTATTCGAATATAAAATGCCCCATAATATGCCCCCTAAATAAAAAAATGTGGCCACAAAGTGCCCCTGAATAAAAAAATATGCTTACAATTTGCCCCCTGAATATAAAATATGACCCACAAAACACTGTGACCCCTGCATTTAAAGTTCCCTACACTGTGCTCCCTAAATTAAAGTACTCCACACTGTGTCTTCTGAATTAAAAGTGACCCACACTGTTCCCCCTTAGTAAAAAGTGCCCCACAATGTTAAGTAGCTTACATTGTGCCACTAGAATTAAAAATGTCCCACACTGTGCTCCCAAAATTAAAAAGACCGCACACTGTGCCCCCTGAGTTATATGTGCCCCTCACTGTGCCCTCTAAATAAAAAATATTCCCCACAATATGCCCCCTAATTAAAAATTGCCTTATGAATTAAAAGTGCTCCACCCTGTGCCTCCTGAATTGAAAGTGTACCACACTTTGCTACCTGAATTAAATGTGCCCAACACTATGCCCCCTGAATTATAAGTTCCACACTATGTGCCCCTGATTTTAAAGTGCCCCACATTGTGCCCCCTGAATTAAAAGTACCCCACACTGTGTCCCTTGAATTTAAAGTGCCCAACACCTTTTCTTTCAATTAAACATGCCCCACATTGGGCCCCCTGAATTAAAAATGCCCCACACTGTGCCCCATGAATTAAAATTGCCCTACACTGTGCCCCCAAAATAAGAGCCCACAAACTGTGTTCCTGATTTAAAAGTGCCCTACACTGTGCCCACTGAATTAAAAGTGCCCTGCAACGTGCCTCATGAATTAAAATAAGCCCTAAACTATGCACCTTGCATTAAAATCCTTCCTCCACAGTAAGGAATGGAATGCTCATCTGCCAACAATCCAGCACCGCTCACATCGTTCGCAGATACAGCTGTCAAACAGGTAAGGCCTGGCTTCCTCCTGCTTGGCTTCTGTGAAAGGGCTCTGACGGTGATGTCATCGCTTTGCCTGCATTCACAAAGAAGGAGCCATATGGCAGTGCAGGGAGCCAAGAACAACTCCCTTGCATCCTGCAGTGCCACAAACATTTTCAATTGTTTCCAATTGTGTCTTAAGGGCACGGTGCAATTGATTTCAGAGACCCGGTCATCATTGATAGGGTGAGACAGGGGGTTGCTCAGGGCTATTTGACCCATCCCCTTAAAGTAAATAGTAAATGTTCCTGTTGAGTGTCTGCAAGTAGAGATCTTGAAAGCCATTAGGTATTGATATAGAATGTATATTGGAAAATTTTAATAATAAAAATGGTAACTTTTCAATATGTAAAATTCATATGCTTTATTTACTCAAACCAGAATAGCCCTTTATGCTAGGGTTATACAGCATGTTTGGATTTCTTGCAACTGTTGTGCTGCTGTGGCACAACTTGTTGTCACAACACGTTCACTTTCATTACTTGCGATTCAGGCAGCGCAACACAATGATCTTTGGCCATGCGACCTGTGTCGTGACCAATGTCGCCGTGTATCCCTAGCCCTAATGTGTGGAATTCCATTGCTGAATGATGCCCTGCATGTCTTTAAACAGCCATTTTTGGTAGAAAGTAATATTTTTTAGTAGTATGACAAGATTAGTTTAACTAAGTCAAGATAAACGATGGAATGCGCTTGAGGATCACAACACGGAGGTAGATGAATGGTTAAATGTGCTACACAGGTTAAGTTTTTTAACGTTATAGCCTCAAAATCTTTCTATTAACAGTACCACAAATTAGAGGCAAAATAAATGCTTCACCGAGTTCAAGCATCACACAATTCAGCATCCAGTTATCAACTGTGTATTCGACCTTCAGTAGAACTGCTGCAAACAACCACTACTCAAGTAGAGAAATAAAATAGACTTGCTTGGGCCAAGGAACACAGCCAGTAGACATCCCACCAGTGGAAGTCTGTTCTTTTGTCTAATGGTAAGAGGATGATGAACAATGATAAAACACACAAACCAGGCTGAAGAGTGAAGAACAAATATCCGGGTGCTCAGCATATATGAAAAGTTCTTTAAAACTGTTAAAAAGCATCCAAGGTGACTTCCTCAGGAATACCAAGAGTGTGTAAAGCTTCTATCAAGGCAAAGGTTAATATGGCATGCAATGTGTTTATCCAGTTATCCATGTAGTCCTAGCCATACTGGTCAGTAGAACTTCCATACATAAAATATTTCAGAAACATAAATAACCTATATATGGTGTATATATATATATATATATATATATATATATATATATATATATATATATATATATACAGTGAAGGAAATAAGTATTTGATCCCTTGCTGATTTTGTAAGTTTGCCCACTGTCAAAGACATGAACAGTCTAGAATGTTTAGGCTAGGTTAATTTTACCAGTGAGAGATAGATTATATAAAAAAAAATAAAAAAGAAAATCACATTGTCAAAATTATCTATATTTATTTGCATTGTGCACAGAGAAATAAGTATTTGATCCCCTACCAACCATTAAGAGTTCAGCCTCCTCCAGACCAGTTACACGCTCCAAATCAACTTGGTGCCTGCATTAAAGACAGCTGTCTTACATGGTCACCTGTATAAAAGACTCCTGTCCACAGACTCAATTAATCAGTCTGACTCTAACCTGTACAACATGGGCAAGACCAAAGAGCTTTCTAAGGATGTCAGGGACAAGATCATAGACCTGCACAAGGCTGGAATGGGCTATAAAACCATAAGTAAGACGCTGGGTGAGAAGGAGACAACTGCTGGTGCAATAGTAAGAAAATGGAAGACATACAAAATGACTGTCAATCGACATCGATCTGGGGCTCCATGCAAAATCTCACTTCGGGGGGAAATCTTTGATCCTGAGAAAGGTGAGAGCTCAGCCGAAAACTACACGGGGGGAACTTGTTAATGATCTCAAGGCAGCTGGGACCACAGTCACCAAGAAAACCATTGGTAGCACATTACGCCGTAATGTATTAAAATCCTGCAGTGCCCGCAAGGTCCCCCTGCTCAAGAAGGCACATGTACAGGCCCGTCTGAAGTTTGCAAATGAACATCTGGATGATTCTGAGAGTGATTGGGAGAAGGTGCTGTGGTCAGATGAGACTAAAATTGAGCTCTTTGGCATTAACTCAACTCACCGTCTTTGGAGGAAGAGAAATGCTGCCTATGACCCAAAGAACACCATCCCCACTGTCAAGCATGGAGGTGGAAACATTATGTTTTGGGGGTGTTTCTCTGCTAAGGGCACAGGACTACTTCACCGCATCAATGGGAGAATGGATGGAGCCATGTACCGTCAAATCCTGAGTGACAACCTCCTTCCCTCCACCAGGATATTAAAAATGGCTCGTGGCTGGGTCTTCCAGCACGACAATGACCCGAAACATACAGCCAAGGCAACAAAGGAGTGGCTCAAAAAGAAGAACATTAAGGTCATGGAGTGGCCTAGCCAGTCTCCAGACCTTAATCCCATCGAAAACTTATGGAGGGAGCTGAAGATCCGAGTTGCCAAGCAACGGCCTCGAAATCTTAATGATTTACAGATGATCTGCAAAGAGGAGTGGGCCAAAATTCCATCTAACGTGTGTGCAAATCTCATCATCAACTACAAAAAAATCTGACTGCTGTGCTTGCCAACAAGGGGTTTGCCACCAAGTATTAAGTCTTGTTTGCCAAAGGGATCAAATACTTATTTCTCTGTGCACAATGCAAATAAATATATATAATTTTGACGATGTGATTTTCAGTTTTTTTTTAAATATAATCTATCTCTCACTGGTAAAATTAACCTAGCCTAAAAATTCTAGACTGTTCATGTCTTTGACAGTGGGCAAACTTACAAAATCAGCAAGGGATCAAATACTTATTTCCTTCACTGTATATGGGTTTATTTTTTCTCTGTAATTGTAGACTTAGTATTAGATAAAATCAGTTATACATATAATTTTGACCTCAAAGTGGAGAAACAATGATACCAAAAAGCATGTCTGAAATCTGCAATTTATTTTTCTCTTATCAAGCAAAAGGAAATTGCAGTATTTACAAAGATAACTTATTTCCCAGATGTAGACTCTACAGTTTTCAGTGTACGTTTCTATAGATGCACAAATGATATAACGATGGCATATATTTCAAGCAATTGCCGAAATTAGTGCGCTTTAATTGAACAGCTTTCCAATATCTTGCGGCCAACTTGTCAAGCATGCACATATAAGTTAATTTATGAACAGCTGATAGCCTGTTATGTATTTGTGAAAGCTCAATGCTAAAAACAGAAGAGCAAAATCAAGAAAGGATGATGAATAAACATAAAGCAGGGACAAGTAAACTTTGTGCTACTTCTAAGTTCCCAAAAAAACCACAATGGTAGCAGATTGAAATGTATTGATTCATTATTAAAGGGAACCTAGTGCTTATAACAACCTTAGAGTACAGACAGATGCGGTGGCCATATGCATCTGAAACCGTTTGGGGCAGCCAATGACTACACAATTTTGTTATTACCGGCAAAATCGTGTGGCCATTGGCCACCACAATTAAGTGGAGTTTCGGCTGAAAGCAGCAGCCGCTACATTGGAGAATACACAGACTGGAGAAGACCAAGATCAGAACTGAAATAGGAAGCAGCACAAGTGATCTCACTAGATGGCCTCACAAACTGCTTTTTTAAAATGCTAATGGGAATCTAAAATGTAGAAGTGACCAAGAGAGAACGGTAAGTCTCCTCTTTTCCAGGTATAATGCTTAGTGTAGAGAATACAATTTGAGGATAGGAAATGCGGCACTCAAAATAATCCACGTAAATATCTTTGTTTTTTCTATGGTTACATAGATTCAGTGCACACTTTATATAGTATAAAATACGTGACATCATTTCCTGTGCATGATTACATATAAACAAAGTCTTTAATACAATAAACGAGTGCATAATAACATTTGTAAACATATCCACTCAAACCTTGTGATCCAAGTTATCTAAAAATATGTGAGTCGCCACTAGGTACTAGTACAGAAAGGAAGGATTTGATCCAGCGCTGCAGTGATGTTCTTTAAAAAGGAACGTATTCCCACTTTTATTGGTATCAAAAAAAGACTTGTTAAAATGTCAAATAACAGGCTTGGCGTCAAGGCAGTATTCAGTAGGTGTAATGGGCCTACGCGTTTCAAGCACGGCTGGTGCTCTTAGTCATGGCATTCATTCACTCACTGGGACACAATAGTATGGGTTTATATAGTTGATTTTAGATGGGTGGAGTTTACCAGGTGGTTAATCAGAGACACCCTATGTATGTGTTTTGGTGGTTAGATATAACAATTAACCCTTCCAGGTATATAAATGAACACTGTGCAAGGAACCTCAGGGTCACTGCAATACTTATGTTTTTATTGTCTATTTTGCCGTTTTTAATTCTTTTTTGGGATTTTGTATGATGTTTATACATCTGAATCCCTAATTTGAGTAATTTATTAACTTACGGCTTGTTGTAATATAGAACATGAAAAATCGCAGTCGGAAAACGGATCGTAAACAACCGCATCCTGAACGGGACCCTGGCAACTCAACACGAATGTGAGTATGTACAAACTTTTGTTAACCTCATGTCCTTGTGTGTGAATGATTCCCAATTACATACCAAAGTTGCAACCAGTTTCAACATAAGAAAAACATAAAAACGGACATTCAGAAGAAAGAAAGAAAATTTTAAAATTGAAATACATCATAAACAAAAAACACAGTTGATTAGGTTTATACATATGTAATAGAAATGAATTTCTCCTAACACTCCTGTAAACCTAGAGATATAATCAACTGAGTTTTACACTGGATTTTTTTGGAAATTCTTCCATAAACAAGTGAATAAAATATATATAGTGGAAACTTATAGTTGTATAAGTTAATTTGAGATGTAGTCATGTCATAATATTGTATTTAGGGGTTTAATATTTTATTATAACTACCCAGATATTCATATATACTTATGACTTTGAAAATTACTATATAAGCTTTATGTCGGCTGTCACTCTATTAACGCACAGAACATTGGCTAATGCTTTTGTTATTTTTATGAGTTTGGACATAAATGCAATAATATCGAAAAAATTGGTGATTCCGATTGGAATGTCTAAACTAATAGTTGTGATATATTACCTTCATGTTAACGATTCAATTAATGTGAGCAAATACAAAAACCGTTATTTGTCCCCTGTATAAGAATTATTATTTAGATGACATTCATGTTGATATTAATAAAGATGTCACCTTGACTGCTATAGAAAATATAGTTAAGGGTGTGACCATTGCGTGACCTAAATAGGGTCGTGCAGGTAAAAAATGGTTTATGTTAACTTCTATTTGAGAAGATGAAATGTAATTTATAAACTTCCATTTTGTCATAAAAGATTAATTGTAGTTGATATAGAGATGATTATTTATATACTATATTCTATATGTCAGAATTAATATGCACATAGAATATCAATTTTTTCAATAAAACCAACTACATATAACTGTTATGAAGTCCAAAGCGGATCAAATAGAAACAATGAAGGGATTTAGTTATCCTGGCCGATTCAATATAGAAACATCAATTCCTTCCTCAAATTCAGACCATGCGGGAATCTTGTTTTTAGATTGAATATCCAGAACGCTTCACGTGTCAGAAGTGTTTTTTTCAAATCACCCCCGCGAATATTGTTCCTTATTTTTTCTATAGCATAAGTTTTCAAATAGGTTATATTACGATTATGACAGGTGATAAAATGTCGTGCGGCATTGGATATGTTAATAATTGCCGGATTCCTAATATAACTAAGATGCTCCAAAATTCTTATTTTAAACCTTCTGGTAGTGCTCCCCACATACTTCAAATTGCAACTCGTGCATTCTATTATGTATATTACGTGATCACTATTGCAATTGATGTATGACTTTATGGGATAACTGTTTTGGCCGCTGGAGTCTTCGAACTTTCTGATGACTTTAGTATAATTACACACCTTACATGGGTGGGATCCACATTTGTAGAAACCCTCTTGTTCGAGCCATGTTGGATTACTTATATTAGTTTTTAGTAGTGAGGGTGATAAAATGTTCCCTATTGTCGATCCTCTACGTGCCACTATCCTGCACCCTTGTTTTAATATACATTCCAACCTTGCATCGTCGTACAGTATTGGAATATATCGATTAATCATATTTTTAATAATGGGAAACTGATTGCTATATTGTAAGCTCAATGTGGGAATCTCCTTATCTGTTTTATTGATAGGAGTGACATCAGATTTATCTATTAATAGATTTTGTCTATCTTTGGTTCTCACTATCTCTTTGGCCCTTTTGAGCATCCAATTTTTATAACCCCTCCCAGCCAATTTTTTACTCATGTTATGTTGTTCCCTTTCAAAACTTTGGTTTGTACTACAATTCCTTTTTGCCCTTATGAATTCTCCGATAGGTATTGACGTAACAGTATGCTTTGGATGGTTTGAGCTAGCATGTAAAATAGTGTTACCTGATATCGGCTTTTGATATATTTCTGAGTGTATTACTTTGTCTGCTGTAGCTATTAATTTTAAGTCCAAAAAGTTTATACTGGTTCTTTCAATATTGTGTGTAAACCTTAAGTTGAAATCATTATTATTAAGATAGGCTAGAAAGTCCGGTATGGCAGATACATCACCCTCCCATATGAGTAGGAGGTCATCGATGTATCTGCCATACCAGTGGATGTACTTAGTGAATGGATTGGTATTGGAGAAGAGGGTCATCTCCTCCCACCAGGCCATAACCAAATTGGCCAATGATGGTGAAAATTTGGCCCCCATGGAAACTCCCTGTTTTTGAAGATAATATTGACCATTGAATTTAAAATAATTGTGAGTCATAAGGAAAATAAGGGCATCAGTTGCAAATATTTGTAAATTTTGATCATACGAGCTATATTTTGAGAGATGGAATTTCAAAGCTTTGACAGCAATTGTATGTGGTATGCTCGTATACAATGCTATCACATCGCAACTGAGCCAGGTGAAATTCTGTTTCCATGGTTTATTATGGAATATTCGGAGGACGTCTTTGGTGTCTCTGAGATGGCCAGGAACCCTCTGTACTAGGGGTTGCAATAGGAGATCTAGCCATTCAGAGAGTCTCTCTGAGAGAGACCCAATGCCAGAGACGATAGGGCGCATCGGAGGAGGTACTAGGTACAGCTGCACAAAGTATTAAAAGCCTATCTTAGACATAGCGTCCTAGGACGAATACTGCGCATGCCCCTACCTACATCATCTGACATACCAGGCGTCTCTTGTCTCCATGGAGAGTCGAGAACGGCTCCCTAGCATACAATGGACTAGAAGCCTCATTACATCTTAACTTGTCTCTAAATTGCCACTAATGCTCAACCACAGAATAGCATATGGAAATTTAAATTCAAGCATTCAATCAATAGTATCTAGGCTTTATGAGATATATATTTGACCTAACGGGCTTTTACTTATTCAACTCTACCTCACCTTCTCTATTACTCCAGTGTTGTAGAACCCCACAATCATGTACTATATATAGCTCATACTTACATCCATTCTCATTTGTTTATGTCAAAACCAAATAACTACTGATATTATTCATGGATGAATGCAATATACAAAAAGTTAACTGCATCCCCCCCATATATATAATTTATATTAACATTATACAAACATCAACGTCTATTAATACTTTAACCCCTTAATGACCGGGCCATTTTGCACGTTAATGACCAAGGATTATTTTTTGTTTTTTCACGGTCGCATTCCAAGAGTCGTAACTGTTTTTGTATTCCGTCTATATAGCCGTATAAGGGCTTGTTTTTTGCGGGACGAGTTGTATTTTGTAATTGTACCATTTTTAGATGCATATAACATATTGATTAACTTTTATTAACTTTATTTTAGGAGAGAATTGAAAATAAGCAGCTATTCCAGCATTGATTTTCACGTTATAAATTTACGCCGTTTACTATGCAGCGTAAATAACATGTTAACTTTATTCTATGGGTTGGCACGATTACGGGGATACCCAATATGTAGAGGTTTTATATGTTTTTCCTACGTTTGCACAATAAAAACCCTTTTAGAAAAAAATTACTTGTTTTTGCATCGCCGCATTCCAAGAGCCGTAACGTTTTTATTTTTCTGTCGATGTGGCCGTACGTGGGCTTGATTTTTGCGGGCCAATGTGTAGTTTTCATTAGTACTATTTTGGGGTACATAGGACTTATAGATTAACTTTTATTTTATTTTTTATGGGGAGAATGGGAGAAAAGAGAGAATTTTGCCATTGTTTTTTGCGTTTTCTTTGGACGCCGTTCATCCGGCGGTTTAATTAATTTGTTAATTTTATTGGTCAAGTTGTTACAATCGCGGGGATACCATATATGTGTATGTGTGATTTGTTTTGACAGTTTTACTAAATAAAACCACTTTTTGGGCCAAAAAAGTAGTTTTATTTGACTTTGACTGTAATTGTTTTTTTGTTTTTTTTCACCAACTTTATTTAACTGATTGTCATTTTTTTTTAAAGTCCCACCAGGACACTTCACTATGCGATGTGCCGATCGCATATATAATGCTTTGGTATACTTAGTATACCAAAGCATTATTGCCTGTCAGTGTAAAACTGACAGGCAACCTATTAGGTCATGCCTCTGGCATCGCCTAACAGGCAGATGCTGAAGGCAGACCTGGGGGTCTTTGTTAGACCCCCGGCTGTCATGGAAACCCTACGGCGACCCGCAATTTGTTTGCGGGGGCGCCGATCGGGTGACAGAGGGAGCTCCCTCCCTCTGTCAAACACATTAAATGCCGCTGTCACTATTGACAGCGGCATTTAATGGGTTAAACTGCCGGAATCGGCACGCGCTTCGATTCCGGCAGTTGCAGCAGGAGCCAGGCTGTGCCTTGCTACTGCCGAGTTGCCACAGGTACCCTTTCTGGACTATAGACTCTGTACTATACCTGTTTGGCCAGCTGCCATCCTGCTACGCGGTACGGCCCAGTGGGTCCATACCCCGCATCGTGACACCAGCACCCTCGAGTTCCTCTTCCTGTGCCAGCCATGACTCAGGTCCCTGCAGCCAATTCTTCTTTTGGGACATTTATTCATATCTGGCAGTAGACTAAGTCAGCGATTCAACCAAGAAGTGAACCGCATGAAAAAGCATGCTGATAAAAGGAGAAAAGTTCCGCCTCAGTTCTCTCCTGGAGTCAAGGTCTGGCTATCCTCGAGAAACATTAGTCTCAGATGCGGTCCTTTTCGAAGTCCTGCAATGGATTAGCCCTGTATCCTATAAACTTTGTTTGCCTCCCACTTTCAGAATCCCCAACTCATTCAACGTGTCCCTCCTTAAGCCTGTGGTCCTGAACCACTTCAGTAAAGCTCCTAGGTCTGCAGTTGCTCCCAGCGGGTCGTCTGAGGTGTTTGAGGTAAAAGAGATTCTGGACTATAAGAGAATAGGAGGAAGAACCTTCTACCTAGTGGACTGGAGAGGGTTTGGTCCTGAGGAGAGTTCCTGGGAGCCAGAAGAGAACCACAATGCTCCTACCCACATAAGGGAGTTCCTCTTACACGCCAGACTTAAGAAGAGGGGTCATACGGGTATACTGTCACGGCCGTGGTCACGGACTGCTGCCGTTCCTTACTTGGCAACGGCCGCGACCACAGTCCATTGTCCTCCTGCCGGCATCTCCCTCCTAGGAGACGCCAGCACTTGCGGCTGCCTGGCCCTGCCCCCACTGATAAGGTCCGCGTGCAGTCCCAGCTTTAAAGGGGCAGCGCGCACACATGTTTAAAGTTCCTCAATCAACCCCTGCCCGTCCTGGACTATAAGAAGGGCTCTGCCCTTCCATTCCCTGCCTGAGCGTTGTTGTCGTTTTCCCATGTCTGTATTGCAAAGGGTCCCTTAGTGTTTTCCAGTTCCCAGTGTTCCCTTTCCTGCTACCTGTATCCTGTAGCCCATGCTGTGCCTTGTTCCGAGTCTGTGTAGTGCCTGTGTAGTACCTGAGCCGTACCTTGCCTTGCCTGCTGGAATTCTCCACGTCGGCTGTCGCCTGTCCTTCTAGATACCATCCAGCACATCTGGCGCAACCCACCACCTCCAGCCCCATCTGTGCCAGAGCCCTGTGCTACACTCCTACCATAGACTTTGTGCATAGACTGTGAGTTGGTCAGCTGCCTCTCTACTACGGTGGAGCGGCCTAGTGGGTCCACATACCCCTGGATCATGACAGATAAGAAGAGGGCATGACTTATGAACCCTGGAATACGGTTTCTGAACTGTATATGAAGACAAATTAGTAGGTTTACTATAATAATGTTTACAATGCACTCCTGATAAAATTCCTAAAGCAGCCAACCAGTTTTATGGTTTTAATAGAAAAAAGATTAATAACCTTTTTATAGCTATGCATATATGGTAAATTGAGCAATCAGTCAGTGGCTGGCCTAGCTGTCTTGCTTGCATTTCTCAAACTATAGCTCTAGGTAGGTAAACATAAAAGAACGACAGATTCTAATTGATGCAAACATAAAAAAATGAAAAATTTAAGCATGCAG
The DNA here is from genome assembly GCF_050947455.1 of Rhinoderma darwinii. Taxonomy (NCBI): domain Eukaryota; kingdom Metazoa; phylum Chordata; class Amphibia; order Anura; family Rhinodermatidae; genus Rhinoderma; species Rhinoderma darwinii. Next base: position 268,289,110 of record NC_134690.1, read on the forward strand.
TATCAGACATATGTATGAGGTGTCCATAGGTTATATTGTTCAGCTTAAAAAAAAAAGATAAAAAACGAAATTTCTATCATATGTATGAGGTATGGATAGGTTATATTATTTGTCTTTTTTCAGCTTAAAAAAAAGACCATAAAAAACGACATTTCAACCATCTTGAAAAGAATAAATGTAGGGAGGAAAGACTAAAACATTAACATGTGTTAGTCAGACAGATAACTGGATGGAGCTAACAGTATAAAGCAGGGCGATGAAGCTAAAAATTTCAAATAGACTGTCAAAACCAATCTCTGCAATATCTCAATACCTTCTACAGTCAGCAGCACAGCCTCCTGAACAGACTATGAAAGATATTATGCTCTGCTACCTTATATGCGGAGAGGACGGCACAGTTTTGGGCATCTAGTGTAGTCATGTATACAACCTGCAACTAGAGTTAAGGAGAAAGACACAGGTGCAAACCACCTGCACTATTTACAATTACAATTGTATATAGCATGCTTCTCCAGTCATCACTCAGAAGATCAGTATTGAGTCAAAGGTTTACTCATTGCCCAGTTCAAATATTTCTTTCTACTAGTACTTTCTCCATGAAATATACAAACATAGACTGTTTTCACTATGGTTGGAATGATTTTTCATAGCACTGTATTGAATTCTCACATATAGGTTACCCTCAATAAATGACTGTTAAACATTATAAGTGTAGCTAAACAAAAATCTGGTATGAAGCGAGCATGTGTAGAACATTTACTGATGGATAGTTTTTGGTTAGCAACATTGTCAAATTTTAGAGGACACTATATTATTAGTAGATTTTGAACTATTTCAATTTCTGTAAAGATAATCTTACAGTTTAAGTATGTAAAAACAATCAGGAATAAACAATAAAAGTATTTGTTCTCGTTAGTAACCATTATTAATCATTATTGATAGTCTAACTATTATATGTAAATGCACGGCCACGTTTTTTTTAATATACTGAACTGCATTGGTAAAAATATCTTACATTTGTTCAAAATGTTAGGTCGTTGATAATGCCATACTGATGTATACGTCACTCTTGGTCTCATAAAGATTTTGGGAGTTGAGGATCGGTAATCAACAGTTGAGGAAAAATAAATTGTGTCCCCTGCTTGGGACCCACTTCTATGAGCCAGGACAGAGAGGCACTATTTAACATCATAGCCAGCCATTCATGTGCATGTAATGCTCCACTTCAGTCATTTATTTTCATTGCATGGTTGGCGAATCATTTGCATGTAATGCACGCTTCCACCGGCTATAACAGATAATTGCTGGAAGTTAGAAAAGCCTGATTTCGAGGTCCAGTGGTTGAAACGATGAGGCTTGAGGATGCCAATAGCAAGAATAGTCACGTTACAGTCCAGGCTCAGTATACAGATAAGTGGCAACAAGATGTAGGGTGAGACAGAGACGTGGTCAGAAAACAGTCAAAGTTCGGCAAACATATGTGGCAACAAGTTGTAGAGTGAGGCAGAGATGTGGTCAGGAAACAGTCCAAGTTCAGCACACAGATAAGCGGCAACAGATTGTAGCATCAGGCAGAGACGTGGTTAGGAAACAGTCCATGTTTGGTACACAGATAAGCAGTAAGGATATGTGCACGATTAACAAAATACGTCTGAAAATACAGAGCTGTTTTCAAGGGAAAACAGCTCCTGATCTTCAGACGTTTTTTGAGCAACTCACGTTTTTCGCTGCGTTTTCGCGGTGTTTTTTACGGACGTTTTTGGAGCTGTTTTCAATAGAGTCTATGAGAAAACTGTGAAAAAGTGTCCTGCACTTCTTTTGATGAGCTGTCATTTTACGCGCCGTATCTTGACAGCGACACGTAAAATGACAGCTCGTCTGCACAGAACATCGTAAGACCCATTGCAAGCAATGGGCAGATGTTTGCCGACGTATTGGAGCCGTCTTTTCAGGCGTAATTCGAGGCGTAAAATGCCTCCATTATGTCTGAAAATAGGTCATGTGCACATACCCTAACAGTTTATAGAGAGACAGCAAGAAACTAGACTACAAGCAGGAAACTCAATAGTCTGTTAATCAGGAAGTGCAAGGTCCAGGCTTATATAGAAAGCCAAAAGGGTGAAAACAATCAAAGCAAGGAATCCAGAGAGGCAGGAATCAAGAGAACCGGGATAACAGATTCAGCAGTGTAGCTGTCCAACGCTTCAGATGGCTCAAGAAGAAGCGCTAGTGTCTGGAACACAGGAGATTCTAGGTTCAAATTCTGACATCAGACCTGTGAGGATCAGCTGATCACCATGCTGGCTTCAATCTATAATATGGTTGTCTTTAGGCATATATTAGGCCATGGCCATATAGTTGCCTTTCCACCGGGCGCTTCTTAACTTAGTGGCCGTCGCTACCGCTGTAGCAGCCATAGCGGCTGCTAGCGGTGAGGGCGGTGGCGCTGCTGCTGAGGCTGCTGCTGTGGCTGCTATAGCGGTAGCGACGGCACGATAGGTATCTCCCTGCTCTGCTGTCTACTAGCGCCACTGTAGCTCCCTGAAGGAGCAGAATCCCCGTGTGGCAGGGGATTCCGCTCCTGGAGCGCTGCTTGATGTTTCTGTCCATATATGGACAGTGACATCAGGGGAAACTCCTGAAGCGGAATCCTCGGTCACAGCATTGCAGACTCTATGACCGGGGATTCCACTCCAGGAGAAGCCAATGACGTCATAGAGTCTGCAATGCTGTGACCGGGGATTCCGCTTCAGGAGTTTTCCCTGATGTCACTGTCCCTATATGGACCGAGGCATCAAGCAGCGCTCCAGGAGCGGAATCCCCGGCCACACGGGGATTCCGCTCCTTCAGGGAGCTACAGTGGCGCTATCGATACTGGAAGGGGGGGTTGCTATCTATAAGGGGCTGTGGGGTGTGTGGCAATACCTACAAAGAAGGACAACTGTGCAGGAGTACAAAAAATACCCAGCTTTACCGGGTATAAAATAAAAGTGTGTTACTAAACTAAGATATAACTTTTATTTAATCTAGCTAAAAGGATTAATCCTTTACCCAGACTAAATAAATGTTATATCTTAGTTTATTTCCACACATTTATTTGATAGCTGGGAAAGCTGGGTATTTTGTGTGCTCCTGCACAGTTGTCCTTTTTTGAATGTCTATTGCCCGCCAGCTATCAGGGTCATTTCATAGTCCTTGCACTACCTACAAGGGGGCTGTTGGGAGTGTGGCACTACCTGCCAGAGGGCTTTGTGGCACTACCAACCAGGGGGCTGTGGGCTGTGTGGCACTACCAACCAGGGTCTGTGGGCCGTGTGACACTACCAACCAGGGGGCTGCGTGGCACTACCAACCAGGAGGCTGTGGGCTGTGTGGCACTACCAACCAGGGGGCTGTGGTCTTTGTGGCACTACCAACCAGAGGGCTGTGGGCTGTCTGGCACTACCAACCAGGGTCTGTGGGCTGTGTGGCACTACCAACCAGGGGGCTGCGTGGCACTAACAACCAGGAGGCTGTGGGCTGTGTGGCTCTACCAACCAGGGGGCTGTGGCTGTGTGGCACTACCAACCAGGGGGCTGTGGGCTTTGGGGCACTACCAACCAGGGGGCTGTGGGGCACTACCAACTAGTCGGCTGTGTGGCACTACCAACCAGGGGGCTGTGAGGCACTACCAACCAGGGGCTGCGTGGCACTACCAACCAGGAGGCTGTGGGCTGTGTGGCTCTACCAACCAGGGGGCTGTGGCTGTGTGGCACTACCAACCAGGGGGCTGTGGGCTTTGGGGCACTACCAACCAGGGGGCTGTGGGGCACTACCAACTAGTGGGCTGTGTGGCACTACCAACCAGGGGGCTGTGAGGCACTACCAACCAGGGGGCTGTGTGGCACTCCCTACCAGGGGGCTGTGGGCTGTGTGGCACTCCCTATCAGGGGTCTTTGCGACACTTCCTACCAGGGGGCTGAGCGGCACTCCCTACAGGGGGCTGTGCGGCACTCCCTATAGGAGGCTGTGCGGCACTCCCTACAGGGGGCTGTGTGGCGCACTCTACAGGGGGCTGTGTGGCGCTATCTACAAGGGGGCTGTGTGGCGCTATCTACAAGGGGGCTGTCTGGCGCTACCTACAAGGGGGCTGTCTGGCGCTACCTACAAAGGGGCTGTCTAGTGCTACCCACAAGGGGCTGTGTGGCGCTACCTACAAGGGGCTGTGTGGCACTACCTACAAGGGGGCTGTCTGACGCTACCTACAAGGGGCTGTGTGGTGCTACCCACCAGGGGCTATGTGGCGCTACCTACAAGGGGCTGTGTGGCGCTACCTACAAGGGGCTGTGTGGCGCTACCTACAGGGGGAATCTGTGGGTGGGGGGCTGATGGTCATTTTACTGTGAGTGGTGGGCTGATGGTCATTTTACTGTGAGTGGGGGGCAGATGGTCATTTTACTGTGAGTGGGGGGCTGATGTTCTTCAAGTGGTTTCCACCTCTGACCTCCAATTGAAATTAATAGGAGGCAGAAAATACCTGCGGCGTCTGTTTGGAGCTTTTTTTCCTGCGTCTTTTGCATTCACTTCAACAGCTTAAGAAAAAACAAAAAAAAAAGGTCACACAACGCTGTCAGCTGCTGAAGGAATTTTGAGGCAGATTTTTTTTTGCCTTACAAAAAACGTGTGTGAACATACCCTACGAGTGGAGTGCTTGTTGTTAGCTGTATTCTGTCTTTCTCAAAACAATTTTTGGTAGAGGGGCCCTGAGGAAATTTTGTTTTTCCAGTGCTGCCTACAAGGGGGAGGTGCGGGGACTGTATGGCACGATCTACAAGGGGGAGGTGGGGGACTGTATGGCACGGTCTTCAAGGGGGAGGTGGGGGACTGTATGGCACTGTCTACAAGGGGGAGGTGTGGGGGGCTGTATGGCACGATCTACAAAATGGAGGTGGGGGATTATGGCACTGTCTACAGGAAAGCAGTATGGCAAAATCTACAGGGGGGCACTATACTGTGTGGGGGCCACTAAGCGAACATTATACTGTGTAGGGGTACTACAGATGGCATAATACTGTGGGCACAATTAGAGAACAAAATGCTGTGTCCTTGAAGGGGTTGTAATATATTATATTATTAAATATTATTATTATTATCATACTGTATGGGGGCACTAAAGGGGCATTATAATTTTTTTATGGGGCATTTTTTTTAATGATGCGGTGGGGCGCCGAAAGATCATTTCGCACAGGGCGCCATCTATCCTAGGGCCGGCCCTGTATTAGGCCCATTATATCCTATAGCCATGTTCTGTTTCTACATTTTAAGAATAGTGTGAACATAATAAGGTACCTATATTTCTGGATCCTGCTATCCATAGTAGCCTTAGGAATTGTTATTGCAGACATTTCTTAAGGTGCCTATATTCATAGCATTTTTACTGTTTTACATTTTCCTATTATGTAAAAACATGACCAGTATTCTGCATGCCCATTATTGAATTATAGCTATGTAAGGACAACAAAGAGAAGCAGCAGACCACAAAACTGTGCTGATTAGGAAAAAACAGAATAAAACAGAAACTCTACGAAACCTTATGAGAATAGCCCTAAATCTCCATAAACTTTGATAACATTCACACTAGCTAGTACTCAGGTTCCCTTACACCGCACAATTTTTCAAACCACAAATTAACGATAGGGCAAGTCAATGCTGAGTATCTGATGGTCATTTCCATCAGGACAATCTTCGCTGCTGGCGTAAATCGAATACTCCTGGACAAGAAGTTTCACTATTGCCTAGCAATGGCTCTCGCGAGCTGTGAAGCTACAAACTAATCGTTAGGATAATTGGCAAATAGGCCTTGACTCCTTCCCGCAAATGGATGTACTATACCATTACAGCCTATAGCGGTGTTGCAATAGGATGTAATGGATGAAATAGGATGTAATGGTTCAGTGTATGGCACGGTCACAGGGGCTGTGCCCGTGTCATCAGCAGCGGGTGTCAGCTATAATATACAACCAAAATCCCGCTGCAATGACTGCGATCAGAGTTAACTTTGATCCTGGCCGTTTAACCTCTTAGATGCTGCAGTCAATAAGCGTTATACTGACAGGCAATAATGCTTTGGAATACTAAGCATTTCAAGGAATAGTGTACGTGATCAAAGGATTGCCGCTTCTAGTCCCCTAGTGGGACCAAAAAAAGTGAAATTAGTTGAATTAAGTTTAATAAAATTAAAAAAAAGCATACCCTCTTAAAAAACAAACAATTGGCGTAATTTTTATTTAATTTTTTTCAAATAGTAAAAAAAAAAAAGATGTATGGTACCGCCACAATTGTAGCAACCTGTAGAAAAAAAAAACGACAACATTATAAAAACTGCCTCCCCCATGGTGTGTGAAAAAAAGAAACACAAGGACCAACGGCAAAATTTTTCTTTTTTCCATTTCCCCTGTGAAAAAAAAAATTACTTGAAGTCAAACAATTCGTTATATGTACTCTAAAATGTTTAAAAAGAAACCTACAATCCACAAAAGACGAACTCCCATACAACTATGTCAAGGAACAAATTGAAAAGTTATGGGTCTTGGAATATGGCGTTGCAAAAAATATTTGTTTGCCGTAGAAAAACATGCTTCTATCCAGCAAAAGTAATTAAACATAAAAAATATATCTAAATGTCTTAACATATTATTTATAACGCATAGTGCATGATGTAAACAATAAAAGAACACAAATGACGGAGTTGAAAGTTTTTCTTTCCACCACCCCCCCCCAAACAAATATGTACCCCAAAATGGTGCCAATAAAAACTAAAATGTGTCCTGTAGGAAAAATAAAAAAGTTATAGCTCTTGGAATACATCTGTGAAAAAAAAGAGAGAAGTCGCTCTTTCTGAAGGCTTAAAATAGGTCGGTCCTTAATAGGTTAAGCAATAATATGAGCAAAGTCTTTTACGTTTCAGAAAAGAAAAGTTATAAGTATAGTCCTATATACAAAGAGTAGTCATTACCATTTCTGTACATTCTAAAACGCAAAGCATGTCACAATATCATTTCTTATAAATTCTAAACCACATATTATTATGGATCTGCAGTTTTGTGACTCATTTGAAATTAAACCTAGTTCAATAGTAAAAGCCCTGTTCTTGGTATCAATCCTTTTCCAAGTGTTCTTAAACACAAACACACTCCTGCGACAGCAGCTGCTACTTGTACATTCAGCCGCAGAGATCTGCTGCCACTAAGTACGTTCTGTTTATTCTGTTATAGAGGAATAATAAATTAATTGTTGAGTAAATCAAAGATTACAGTTGCCCAATAAGTCAGAATGATATTCACATGCAAATAAATCTCCAATTACAAAGGGGTTCGGAAACATCTGGTCTGGCTATAAAAACTAGTCTAATGCAGCACTATTATAGTATTCCATCTAGACAGCTGCTTATAATTTGCAAAATACAGCAAGTGTTTGCCTTCTTTGCTTTTGTTGCTATTACAATGTATACTCCCCCAGTAAACGCAGTGACGATGTGACGTAATTAACTATTCTTATTACACAATTTAATATGACTATGTTTAAAGGGTTTCTCTAGTTAGAACTCATTTTTAAATAGCTTATTAGTTAATTCTGAGTTAACAGCAGGGAGTACCTCATTCAGGACCCTTATCTAGTTGCTATAGCGGAGAGTGGTTGCAGAGTGTCTCATTTAAGGTGTCTGAATTTAATAGCCTGTGGCACTGCAGGTGAACTGCCGGGTTCCTCCAGAGTTTACAGCTGAAGGAGTGGGGTCATAATGGCAGGTTGTTCTCTAATTCTCTTCTATCAAATTGTTACAGTTATATCTTTTCCCAGGAAAGCATGGTGACCAAAATGGCTTATATTATCACCCCCATAGTGGTAGTCATGCAGATTTCCCTGTCCCCTGAATAGAAAATTGGTTGTTATGCAATGAAACACCCACCTCTCCAGTATAATTTGGTTAATCAAAATGAACTACTCTGGAAGGTGACATGATAACAATATTGGTTATCCCACAGTTTTCCCAGAAACAGAAATGACTAGCATCCCTTGACAGCGCATGTCAAGGAGTGAAATATACTAGGCAGCAAATGAATAGTCAGTTCCTGAAGTTGAATGTGTTGGAAGCAGGAGAAAGGGACAAGTTTAAGGATCTGACCAACTTCGGTAATGGTCAAATTGTGATGGCTAGACAACAGTGAGAGCATCTCCAAAACGGCAGGTCTTATGCAGAGTTCCTGATATGCAGTGGTTAGTATCTACCAAAAGTGGTCTGAGGAAGAACAACTGGTTGACCGGCAATGGGGTCATGGATGCCCAAGGTTCACTGTTTTGTGCGGGGAAAGAAAGTCTAGCTGGACTGGTCCAATCCCACAGAAGAGGTACTGTACCACAATTTGCTGAAAAGTAGATGCTGGCTATGATAGAAAAGGTGCTGTACCATGAAGCAATGGGACGAAGGTGGCCTGGTCTGATGAATGACATTTTCTTTAACTTCATGTGGACAGACGGGTGCATGTGCATTTCCTGAGCAATGTTCTTCTGGGAAAACTTGGTTGTTGCCATTCATGTGGATGTTATTTTGACAAGAACCACCTACCTAAACATTCTTAACATCCTAAATATCAGTGGCCTCTTTCAGCAGGATAATGCACGCTGCCGCACTGCAAAAATTGTTCAAGAATGGTTTGAGGAACATGATAAAGAGTGTAAGGTGTTGACTTGGCTTCCAAATTACCCCCAGATCTCAGTTTGATCGAGCATCTATGGGATGTGCTGGGAAAACAAGTCTGATCCATGGAGGACCTACTTTACAACTTACGTGACCTAAAGGATCTGCTACTTACGTCTTGCCAGATACCACAGCACACCATCAGAGGTCTTATGGAATATATGCCTTGACAGGTCAGAGCTGTTATGGCGGCATGAGGGGGACTACTTACGCATTATTAAGCCAGAGGTTTTAATCTTATGTTTGATCAGTGTAGTTATATATGTAGCCGACTAGGTGACTGACTAGGGGACCAAGGACATGTATATATGGCTTGTGGAGAACACTGCAGCAATTTTATTTTTGCATTTCCATTTTTAAGATGCCCCAGTGCCCCTATAACAGTGATAGCAGTTATTTACTTACTGCCCTCTTTCCCTTTGCCCTGCCCTGGCTATAGTATATCATAGCCGCCATTAAATGTTGGTCTAACTCAATCTCTAAAGCCCTGTTCACACAGATCTTTTTGATCTGCCTGCACACTATTTGCCACGTTTTTCGCTGCATTTTTCGCTGCGTTTTCCGCCCATGGCCATTGAGCACCGCGGGCAAAAACGCAGCGAAAAACACTTTCTCTGCCTCCTATTGATGTCAATGGGAGGTCAGAGACGTAAACGCCCGAAGATAGGGCATGTCGCTTCTTTACCCTGTGAGATGGTTTTTCCGCTCGCGGGAAAAAATGCCTCTGCCTCCCGTTGAAATCAATGGGAGGCATTTTCGGCCAGTTTGTGGCGTGGTTTCCAAGTCAAAAAGGGTGTAAAAAAAAACTCTGTGTGAACAGGGCCTAATACTGATATGATTATTTTAGTAGAAGTCACAAGCCGACTACTGTAATAAGTTAGTAGAAATCTACAAACTGTACTAAGAGAAATGTACTTGTATATTGCAAAACCCATTTAATTTGAAAAACCTGTTTTATTCAAATATGCCAGCTAAAATAAACTCCTTTTTGTAATCAAATAGATACGGGAGGCATTTTCGGCCAGTTTGTGGCGTGGTTTCCAAGTCAAAAAGGGTGTAAAAAAAACTCTGTATGAACAGGGCCTAATACTGATATGATTATTTTAGTAGAAGTCACAAGCCGACTACTGTTATGAAGAGAAAAGCCTTGTGGCCTTTCAATAGCAATTTAAGAGACTGCTATAGCGAAAAAAAGCTGTTGGCAGTCAAAGCACTCTGTGGGAAGGAGGTTGCAGAATCATAGGGAGATTTTAGAGTAAAAATTCAAATTTCAAAATAGGAAACAGGAATATGAATGAGGTGGAGTGAAGAGGTGCTTCTTCTACAGTAGTATTTTTTTTCAGTGCTTCACTTTCTTGGCATTTTGATTTTTTTTCTAATATTCCAAGATATTTTGTTTAATGTAAAAAGTTTAAAAATAAATAAATGTATTAATTAAAAAAAACAAATATATTATAGTATTTTGGAAGAAAACCTGGCACTACAAAAATTCTTTGTTTTTGAAAAATAATTTTATTTGCAATCCACAGACTTAGACAATGTGACGTTTCGGTCAAAATAACCAGACCTTTTTCAAACAGTCGGATTGCGTTTAGTATGAACAGGAGCTATGCTGTGCTGCGACGTCCGCCGCTAGCAAGGAAAATCTAGCTAGCGGCGGATGTCGCAACACAGCATAGCTCCTGTTCATACTAAACGCAATCCGAGTTTTTGAAAAAGGCCTGGTTATTTTGACCGAAACGTCACATTGTCTAAGTCAGTCTGTCGATTGCAATTAAAATTATTTTTTCAGAAACAAAGAATTTTTCGAGTGCCAGGTTTTCTTCCAGTATATATATATATTTGGGCTGACATAGCAGGCTTTGATATTATAAACAGTTTTTGGATCACCAGGCATTTTTTTTTTTTTTGCTTTATATAAAGAAGCAGAAATCTATTTGATTACAAAAAGGAGTTTCCTTTTAGCTGGCATATTTGAATAAAACAGGTTTTGACTCAGTAGGTTTTTCAAATTAAAGGGGTTTTGCAATATACAAGTACATTTCTCTTAGTACAGTTTGTAGATTTCTACTAACTTATTAAAAGGCTGACAAATAATAAAAATGCTACTGCTAAGAACTCAAAAAACTTATTAGGAACATGATTATTTTGGTACTGATGTGAAAGCCAAGTTTCACACTAGAAGTCCATGCAAAGTTCAACTGTATTGTCTTTCTCATAATTTTTTTTCTTCTTGTTGGCATGGAACTGATTATTAGGGTATGTGCACACGATGAGAGGCTTTTACGTCTGAAAAGACAGACTGTTTTCAGGAGAAAACAGCTGCCTCATTTCAGACGTAAAACTCCTCCTCGCATTATGCGTCTGTGATGCTTGTAAATCTTGAGCTGCTCTTCATTTACTTCAATGAAGAACGGCTCAAATTACGTTGCAAAGAAATGTCCTGCACTTCTTTGCCGAGGCAGTCATTTTACGCGTCATCGTTTGACAGCTGTCAAACGACGACGCGTAAATGACAGGTCGTCTGCACAGTACATCGTCAAACCCATTCAAATGAATGGGCAGATGTTTGCCGATGTATTGTAGCCCTATTTTCAGACGTAAAACGAGGCATAATACTCCTCGTTTACGTCCGAAAATAGGTCGTGTGAACCCAGCCTTACATTATTTCCCCCATGATCCTGTCACAACTCGCTACCAAGTAGATCTCAAGACCCTTCCAAGTTTAGACAGTTGATCTCTACCTCTCTAAGGTTACCTACCCCTCTAACAAATAAAGGTGATTTGTATGTAAAGCGGAGAAATCTACACTAGAAGGAACATACCTACATAATCTAAAAGGTTTACATTTCCAGGTCCGTTGTGTAATATACATTTTACAGCAACAGTAGATATGCAGTCACATTAAATTGTCACTTTGTCTTCCATTATGGGGGATGTACTAACAGATGATGGAATTCAAATCATCAGCATCCAAATATGTGATTGCAAAGCTAAACTGTCTTTTTGTTAACTCAGAAATATTATAGATCATATTGTGTTGTTAATTGCCATTTTGGAAATAGAAGTACATTTTGGATGGGATTGAGGGGAGCAGCAGACATAAAGAAATAGTTTGAATAAACAAAACTTTGAAAATAGACAGAAACATTTTGGGAAAAAAATGCATAAAAATACAAACGATTATAATGTTTAACAAGCGGCTCTTACTTTCTATTTTTTAACTTTGCAAATTGCAACAGATTGTTATTATATCATCACAATAGAACGATACTGAGATTGGTGCCAGATTTAACATCGCATTTTCCTTAAAGAGGCAACTGAATGGTAAAGCCAAGAACTTTGATTGGCTCATAGTCTGCATTTGCTTCTAATAATATAACCCTAAATAGCTCTCACAATGAAGCAATGTTTTGAAGGACTTCTGTTCTTTTAGTCAGTTTGCTGTGTAAATCATGTGCCAGAATAAAATGGAAGAGTGCTGGAAAGTCAAATAGGTAATTTACACCCAGTAATAGCCAAGACCTAACGTTCTGAAACAAAGATTGACAATGAAGTGGGGTGCTATCTATCCTGATGAAGAGTGCCATGCATTACTGGTTCCCACTTAGAATGTTAATGGAATGTCTATATTGAAAGGTGGTCAGATCTCCAAGCACAGTCCGCATGAAGAGACGCCGTCATGCAACATAGAGTAAACCAGGTAAAGAAGCAGACACATTGCTGCCACCTTTCTCTATTCATGTTTTACTCATAGGGCAGCTAAGATAATGTTTCTTTAGTATACAGTTTTTTAGTATTCCATCAATCCTACAATAGTAAATAACTAAAAAATAAAAAAGTGGATCATTATAACATCAATAACTGGCTATGCAGTGAGATAACACATAAGAAAAGAATAGGAAACAGTTGGTGATTACTTTGATATATGTTCTTCAACATCTAATTTGTATTTTATGTATGTCAAAATAGTTTTACACATTTTACAATAAATTTTTTTTTGTTCTGCAAATGATCTAAACTGCATCAGTTTCTCAATTTGTCACCCATTGACCTCAATTTAAAATAAAAAATAAAAAATCACATCGTAACGGATCTTTGGGGAAAAAAAAATAAGATTTTCACATTAAAGAGGCTCTGTCACCAGATTTTGCAACCCCTATCTGCTATTGCAGCAGATAGGCGCTGCAATGTAGATTACAGTAACGTTTTTATTTAAAAAAAACGAGCATTTTTGGCCAAGTTATGACCATTTTTGTAGTTATGCAAATGAGGCTTGCAAAAGTCCAAGTGGGTGTGTTTAAAAGTAAAAGTCCAAGTGGGTGTGTATTATGTGCGTACATCGGGGCGTTTTTAATACTTTCACTAGCTGGGCGCTCTGATGAGAAGTAACATCCTCTTCTCTTCAGAACGCCCAGCTTGTGACAGTGCAGATCTGTGACGTCACTCACAGGTCCTGCATCGTGACGGCCACATCGGCACCAGAGGCTACAGTTGATTCTGCAGCAGCATCAGCGTTTGCAGGTAAGTCGATCTTACCTGCAAACGCTGATGCTGCTGCAGAATCAACTGTAGCCTCTGCTGCCGATGTGGCCGTCACGATGCAGGACCTGTGAGTGACGTCACAGATCTGCACTGTCAGAAGCTGGGCGTTCTGAAGAGAAGAGGATGTTACTTCTCTTCACAGCGCCCAGCTAGTAAAAGTATTAAAAACGCCCCGATGTACGCACCTAATACACGCCCACTTGGACTTTTACTTTTAAACACACCCACTTGGACTTTTGCAAGCCTCATTTGCATAATTACAAAAATGGTCATAACTTGGCCAAAAATGCTCGTTTTTTAAAAATAAAAACGGTACTGTAATCTACATTGCAGCGCCTATCTGCTGCAATAGCAGATAGGGGTTGCAAAATCTGGTGACAGAGCCTCTTTAAGTTCCCACACAGCTTGTAGAAATGCATGTTATAGATACAACCCCATCCACATGTATAGAAAGTATTTTAAATCGCAGAAATGTCTGCAATAAATATGCTTCATGTGAACAGAAACTCCACCTCTAATAACTTTTTAGCATGTCGTATTAGACAATTAAAATTGGGAATCCAGTTGGGCATCCAGACATCTTTATTAGATGCTAGTGGTGCACTGGACAAGGAAGTTTGCTACTGACTTGGATTAGATGAAATTTACTAATTACAATTTGATCAAGAAGTATTTGGACAGTGATACAGTTTTAATCATTTTGTCTCTATACACCACCACCACCACCACCACAATGGATATTAAACAAGGAAATGAAGATGTGATAGAAGTGTAGATTTTCAGCTTTAATTCAAGAGGTTTAACAGAAATATTGCATTAGCCTCTTAGGAATAACAGCCTTTTTTTTTTACATATCATTTCCATTGTCACAGGCTCAAAAGTAATTGGATAAACTAAAAGAATTGTAAATATAAGAAGTTTCCTCCCTTAAAGGGGTTGTCCGAGATATATTTTTATTTTAAAGTTAAACACACAATGCACACATTAAGTATTCCCTAATATACTTACCTGTGCAATCTTGCTTCTGTTCTCCGTTCTGGCAGCTCTTTTCTGCCGATCACATGTCTTCTGACGTCACGTTTTCTTCCTCCTCCACTGTCGTGTCGTGTCCCGATCACATGGTCTCGCCCCAGCGAGACCTCGGATGGGACACGACACGTCACTGGAGACGTGACGTTTCTGCGCGTGCCCGCCCGCCCAGCCTATGCATCTTTTCACTGTGAACGCGCCTATGCATGTTCACAGTGAAAAAAGTGAAGAGGGACGGCACCCGCGGACTAGAAAGGTACAGTGACCTCTGTACTTTTAGTTCTTCCCCTATCAAAGCCTACACATAGTAGGCTTTGATAGGGAATTATACAACACTATGCAGCACACGGGTCGCATGCAGCCCTTGAGGCTGTTATCTGCGGCCCGCGGGACACCGTGCACTGTTTAACAACTGGTTCCTGACCGCTGGCTGTATTTTTACGGCCAGCGGTCAGGGACGGGTCCTTAAAACCCGAGCCATAGACTTTCTACGGCTCGGGTTTTAACTTGCTGCCCGCGCGATCGGGCAGCTGTATGTCGGGTCTCCGGCTGTCAGTGACTGCCGGGGACCCTGAGGAGAAGACAGAAGCTGCTTTAGCTGCTTCTGTCTTCTCCGATGTCTTTTTACACAGCGCTCAATGAACGCTGTGTATAGGAATAGAGACAGCGGCCCCGCGGCGCTGTCTCTATTCCTCCCGGTATCATGTGACTGGTCACATGATCACCGGGTGCCGTTAGTGGCAGGCTGCTGCTGGGTCTTACTAGACCCAGCACAGCCCTATTAGTGACAATCGTCACTATGAGAGGGCTGATTTCCCCTGTAACTGGAGCTGCTGTGCAGCTCCAGTTACAGTGGAAAAACATGTAAAAGAAAGAAAAAAAATATATAAAGTCCCCCAAAGGTCTTTTTTGACCTTTGAGGATCAGACTACAGTAATAAAAAAAATAGTAAAGTAAAGTGCAAAAAAAAATACAATAATAAATACACATAAAATACCCACCCCAAAAAAATACCGTTCCCCCCCGACAATCATTGTTATAACGCTAGCGCTGACCCAATTACCCTAATATAGACATGTAATATATTAAAATTTCTGGTAGACAATGACGATCACAAATAAAAGGTCTATTTTAGGGTAAAACTATGTTATTACCAAAAAAAAATAGCTGAAACGTAAAAAAGCTTTTTTTTTACTAATATTTTCAAACTTTATGAAAGAAAATTCTAAAATGGCAAAAAAGGTGTGTATAAAAATGATAAAAAAAAGAAACCTGCATTATCTACGGAAAAAACGTCGCAAAAATCACGTCGTTAGCCCAACAAATAAAAAAGTTATAGCCATTTAACTAACGCGTGCTAAAAATGGCTAAACGGTGTCTGGTCCTGAAGGCGCAAAATAGCGCGGCCCTGAACTGGTTAAGATCTTCTGGGGTCCTGTATCTAAGCCTACATTGTTAGGGTATGTTCACACGAGGGCGTCCATAACGGCTGAAATTACGGGGATGTTTCCGCCTGTTTTTTTTTTTAAGCGGAAACAGCGTAGCAAAACTTGTAAAAAACGGCCCGAAAATGCGTACCATTGATTTCAATGGGAGGCGTCGGCGTCTTTTTCCCGCGAGCAGTAAAACTGCCTCGTGGGAAAAAGAAGCGACATGCTCCATCTTCGGGCGTTTACACCTCTGACCTCCCATTGACTTCAATGGGAGGCAGAGAAAGCGTATTTCCGTTGTTTTATGCCCGCGGCGCTCAATTGCCGTGGGCGAAAAACATGACGGAAAACGACGCAAAAAAAGCCGCAAAAACAACGCCAAAAAGGCTACGATAAACGCCGCGAAAAACATCGCAAATAAAGCCGCGAAAAAAGAGGCAAAAAACGCCACGAAAAACGACAGGAAAAACGCCATGAAAGACGCAACGAAAAACGCAGAAAAAAAACCGCAAACAGCGACGCAAAAAAAAGAGGCGAAAAACGACGCAAAAAAGGCTACGATAAACGCCACGGAAAACGTTGCGAAAAACATCGTGGAAAAAGCCGCAAACAAAGAGGCAAAGAACGCTGTGAAAAACTACTGGGAAAACGCCACGAAAGACGCAACGAAAAACGCAGCAAAAATAGCCGCAAACAACGATGCAAAAAAAGAAACGATACGAAAAAGGCTACGATAAACGCAACGGAAAACACAGCAAAAAAAGACGCAAACAAACAAGCAAAAAACGGCAAGATGAACGAAGCGAAAAACGGCCCGAACAAAGCGGCAAACAAAACCGCAAACAGCGCACAAAAAACTCCGGGAAAAATGACGCAAAAATCAACGTGCAGGGAGAGGTAAATCTGCCGCAAACTTCAAGACGGAATTTTGAGGCAGATATTCCTCCGGCAAAAAAACTCTGTGTGAACATAGCCTTAGTGGAGAGAGACGTGAGATAGAGGAGGGTGGGCGAGGGTTAGGGTGAGGGTGAGGGTTAGGGCGAGGGTGAGGGGAGACACGAAGAGGTTTATAGACCTGAAAAGAGAAAGAAAACATAAATGTGAAAAACATAATGGGGAGGAGAACATTTGCTCATCATCCTTCAAGAATGTCAGCAAGGAGACAATCCAGTGAAGGAGGTCAGCGGGGAGGAGCAAGGACAGCTCACGTGAACTCTTGGAAGGTACGTGCACGCTCATTGCAGCCTGCAATGAGCGTGCACGGGAAAAAAGTTTCATAACAAGGAAAGATCAACAAACCAGAGCTGAACTGCATGTAAACAAACCGTGCTAAATTCAAAGAAGAAATGTGCTAAGTAGAATTTTTTTTTAAAATGATGCTTTATTTAGGTTGTCTGTATAAGGGGTAATGTATGACAGAGTTTTTGAAAAAATGTTGGTATCTCGGACAACCCCTTTAAGATGTTTTGCCAGGCCTTTACAGCAGCCGTCTTTAGTTGCTGCTTGTTTGTGGATCTTTCTGCATTCAGTTTTGTATTTAGTCCGTGAAAAGCGTGTTAAATCGGTTTGAGGTCAGGTGACTGACTCGGTCATTGAAGAATATTCTATTTCTTTCCCTTAAGAAGCTCTTGGATTGCTTTTGTGGTATATTTTAAGTCATTATTCATCTGTACTGTGAAGTGCAGTCCTAACGGTTTTTTAACGTTTGACTGAATCTAAACAGAACGTATAGCTCTATACACTTCAGAATTTATCATGCTACTTCTATCCACAGTAACATCCTCAGTGAACACCAGTGAACACCAGTGACCAAGGTTCATTGGTAGTCTAACATGCCCGGTACCCTAACATTGCCCCCATCATGTTTGACCGATGATTGGTATGCTTCAGATCGTGAGCCCTTCCTTTCCTTCTCCATACTGTGCTCTTCCAATCATTCTGGTACAATTTAATCTCGATTTTATCTGTCCACAGAATCTTGTTCCAGAACTTGAGATGTTTTCTTGAAAAGTCTAATCTGACCTTTCTGTTTTCGGGTGTTACCAGTGGTTTACATATTGAGATAAACCCTCTGTATTTACATTCATAAAGGCATCTCTTGATTCTGTGAATGCTGAATGACTTTAAATGTAAAAATGTTTGTTGTAATTGTTTCATACAGTTTTTAATAAACACTTTTAATCACCATTTTACAGTTTATATACAGAATGACTCTACATAATGTTAAGTAATTTTGTAAATACAATACATTACCAATTTTGTGATGGTCCTTAGTTATTGCAATATAGAGCTGGAGTCACACTTCTACTGGTTGTTATCAGAAACAGTCGACAAGCTTGTTGTCGGATACATTCCTAACAGCTTCGTTGAGCTCTCAAAATGCAGTGGGACAGTTGATTTGTTTTATCGGTCAGATTACTGTATAACACATACACAGTTTAACCAGTCTAGGTCACCAGAAAAGTTTCAACCTAGGACCTTATATGAATCTTCCCATGGCAAGATCACCCAATTTATATGCTCCGCATTCTTCACCTTTATTGGAGGGTGGATGAGGAAGAAACAACCTTTACCCTTTTGGGTGTCCTTATAGGAGTAAACAGTTTTAAAATACCCTAGGGTTTATATCTCCAGTTACAGTTCAGCCCACAGTCATAAACAGACAAAGACATAGAGTTATCAGGTAGCACATCCTAGCAACCAATCTGTCTCAGATTGCTCAGGTGAACATCTCAAGGCAAAAACCGCCACTTAACTGAGGGCATATAATGAGCAAGAATGCTTGGGCCTTATTCACAGAGATCATTAAACTATTTTGTTTCTAAAATTATAGATCAGAACTTTAAATAGGATTTTACGGTGTTTTACTATTTAACTTATTCATTGTATAATGAAATGTTATCAAACTTTTTAATATGATTTTTTTTTTAAGATCTCTGCTTTCCTTCAGTCAATGGTACCCTTGCTTAAATCAAGAGGCTGGCAATTGTTGCATTACTAATATCCTTGTTTGGCAATGTGAAACTACCAAGAAAAAATTATCGACTAAGGCACATGAAATTACAAAGAATATACAAATTTTATTAAATAAGAACGTGAGACAAATTTAAAAAATGGAATAGAGGATAAGTCACACAATAAAAAAGACGTCAAATCAATCATGAGCCAGATATGGTTGTTTTGTCAGCGTGTTGACAGTAAACATGATGTTAAAGCAGCGAGAAAAGGTAGATATGGTCAAAAACCGGGCTATAACCAATGGGATCAAACCAGATTATAACAAAATATATCCAATGGGATCCAACCAGACTATAATAAATCGATGGATGTGTTTAGTAGAATGGTGGCGGTTTCTAGGTAAGTATAGAAAATAATATAAACCGCAACCAATTACAAGAAATGTAAGGCAATGTTAGAGGCCAATTACAAATGAGGTCAAAGGATGACAGAGGATAACAAGTAAAGTTTTTATGCAAGCTGCTGAACAAGACAAAGTTTGTTTAAACATGCCAGTGGACATAGTGAAACGTGGATAGGTCGTCTGCACCCGACGCGCGTTTCGGCAACTGCCTTCGTCCGGGATCCCATTGGATATATTTTGTTATAATCTGGTTTGATCCCATTGGTTATAGCCCGGTTTTTGACCATATCTACCTTTTCTCGCTGCTTTAACATCATGTTTACTGTCAACACGCTGACAAAACAACCATATCTGGCTCATGATTGATTTGACGTCTTTTTTATTGTGTGACTTATCCTCTATTCCATTTTTTAAATTTGTCTCATGTTCTTATTTAATAAAATTTGTATATTCTTTGTAATTTCATGTGCCTTAGTCGATCATTTTTTCTTGGTAGTTTCTCATGTCAATCGTTGATCGATGCACCAAGTGTATCTTGGTTAATACTCAGGATATAATATAGTGCCGCCCACATAGCTAGCAACGTTGCCCTACAGTTTAGTGGTGACCTTTTGAGCATTATTTATATTGTATTCTGTCTGTTAGTATTTTATTGGCTTATATTGTTTGGCAATGTGTTTATAATGTATTTTGTATTAATTTAAGTATATGTTACTCTCAACAAATATCCTTTGCTAACTGTTTCTATAATTACCTTGGTCACAATAGCTCTTTTGGCTTCACCATTGTCCATTAGTCAGTCATTTTATTTAATGATATTATTAACTTTTATTTTTAACTGACCATAGATTGTCAAGCAGGCTAGTCTGTATTTGGCTGTAAGTGCTAGAAATTGGGAAAAGTCTATAACCAACTGAAATCACTTCGTCATACTAATATTACATTTGGACATCTAGTGCTAGAAGTCATGACCACTGCAGTCCCTCTTATTGGGCAAAAAAAAGGAAAAAAACACCAAACACAAATGTGTGTAGAAATAAACCCCAGAAGTTCTAATATAAAGGGATTTTACTAGCGAATATATGTGGGGGTAAGTAGCTACTGCTTACCATCCAAGTGATATTGTGTTATCTTATACATCTTGATATTCCGACTTGCCAATTTTGTGGTGGGTGAAACAGAACTGTTTCATAACTTCTTAACCCCTTAGTGTCTAAGCCTGTTTTGGCCTTCAGGACCAGCCCCATTTTTGCAAATCTGACATGTGTCACTTTATGTGGTAATAACTCCAGAATGCTTTTACCTATCCAAGCGATTCTGGGATTGTTTTCTCGTGACATGTTGTACTTTATGATACTGAAAAAATTTTGTCATTAAATTCAATATTTATTTGTAAGAAACGCCAAGATTTAGAGAAAATTAGCAAAAATTAGCATTTTTCTAAATTTTAATGTATTTACTTGTAAAACAGATAGTAATACTACACAAAATACATACTAGTTTATATTTCCCATATGTCTACTTTATGTTTGCATCGTTTTTTGAACATTCTTTTATTTTTCTAGGACGTTACAACGCTTAGAACTTTAGCAGCAATTTCTCATATTTTCAAGAAAATTTCAAAAGGCTATTTTTTCAGGGACCAGTTCAGTTCTGAAATGGCTTTGAGGGCCTTATATATTAGAAAGTCACCATAAATCACCCCATTTTGAAAACTGCACCCATCAAAGTATTCAAAACAGCATTCACAAAGTATTTTAGCCCTTTAGGCGTTTCACAGGAATTAAAGCAATGTAGAGGTGAAATTTACAAATTTCATTTTTTTTCTTCAAAAATTCATTTGTAATAAATTTTTTCTGTACCACAGAAGGTTTTACCCAAGAAATGCAACTCAATATTTATTGCCCAGATTCTGCAGTTTTTAGAAATACCCCACATGTGGCCCTAGCGCGGTCATGGACTGAAACACAGGCCTCAGAAGCAAAGGAGCACCTAGTGGATTTTGGGCCTCTATTTTATTAGAATATATTTTAGGTACCATGTCAGGTGTGAGGAGGCCTTGTGCTGCCAAAACAGTGGAAACACCCCAAAAGTGACCCCATTTTGGAAACTATACCCCTCAAGGAATTTATCTATGGGTATAGTTAGCATTTTGAACCCACAGTTTTTTTGCTAAATTTATTTGAATTAGTATGTGAAGGTGAAAATCTACTTTTTTTGTGAAAAAATTAGGAAATTTTAAATTTTTACAAGGAATAAAGTAGAAAAAACACCCCAACATATGTAAAGCAATGTCTTCCGATTATAGCAATACCCCATATGTGGTAATAAATTGCTGTTTGGACCCACAGCAGGCCTCAGAAGAGAAGGAGCACCATTTGGATTTTGGATTTCTGATTTTGCTGGAATAGTTTTCAGTGCCGTGTCGCGTTTGCAATGCACTGGAGGGATGAAAACCGTGGAAACCCCCCAATAGTGACCCCATTTTGGAAACTATACCCCTCAAGGAATTTATCTATGGGTATAGTTAGCATTTTGAACCCACAGTTTTTTTGCTAAATTTATTTGAATTAGTATTTGAAGATGAAAATCTACTTTTTTTCTGAAAAAAGGTAGCCATTTTTAATTTTTACAAGGAATAAAGGAGAAAAAGCGCCCCAACATTTGTAAAACAATTTCTCCTGATTACGTAAATACCCCATATGTGGTAATAAACTACTGTTTGGACCCACACCGGGGCTTAGAACGGAAGGAGCGCTATTTGGCTTTTGGAGCTCAAATTTAGCTGGAATGTTTTTGGGTGTCATGTCGAATTTGCAAAGCCCCTGAGAGACCGAAACAGTGGAAGCCCCCCAAAAGTAACCCCATTTGGGAAACTACACCACTTAAGGAATCTATCTAGGGGTATAGTGAGCATTTAGGCCCCACACGTCTTTTGCAGAATTTATTAGAATTAGGCCGTGAAATTAATATCAACATTATTTCCACTAAATTGTTGAATTTTTTCAATTTCACAAAGGATAAACGAGAAAATGCACCACAACGTTTGTAAAGCAATTTCTCCCGAGTACGGCAATACCCCACATGTGGTCATAAATGTTTTTTCATTAGAAAGTAATTAACCCTTTACGAACTGATTCATGTTTTGCTTTTTCGTTTTTCCTCCCCGCTTTCCAAGAGCCACTACTTTTTTATTTTTCTGTCAATAGAGCGGTGTGGGGGCTTATTTTTTGCGGGACGAGCTGTCGTTTTTATTGGTACCATTTTTTGGTACGATGCCATATCGGTGGACATAAACGGCTGTTTGGGCACGCTGTAGGGCTCAGAAGGGAGGGACGCCATTTGGATTTTGGAGCGTATATTTTGCTTGGTAGTAGCTCTGGCGTTTTGCTGGTATTTCAGTTTATAATGTTGGGGCACATGTAGGCTGGGCAGAGTACATCAGGGGCATAATAAGAGGGTATAATAATGGGGTAAATAAATAATAATCCACAGATATGTGGCCGGTGTCGCACTGATAAATGGCGCCCGATCTTATCCACTTTTGGAACACTCTGCACATTTTGCATCGCCATAATCTGGGAGCCGGAACTTTTTTTATTTTTTCACCACCGGAGCCGTGTGAGGGCTTATTTGTTGCGGGACAATCTGTAATTTTCATTGGTACCATTTTGGGGTACATGCGATTTTGTTGATCACTTTTTATTCAATTTTTCGGCAAGCCAGGTGACCAAAAACCATCAATTCTGACAATGATTTTTATTTATTTTTGACGGCGTTTACCCTGGGCTATAAATGACCATTATACTTTATTCTGCGGGTCGGTACGATTACGGTGATACCATATGTATATACGTTTTTTTATGTTTTGCAGCGTTTGAGCAATAAAATAACTTATTTAGAAAATAATGTATTTTCTGTGTCACCATATTCTGACAGCCATAACTTTTTTATTTTTCAGTCAAAAAAGCTGTGTAAGGGCTTGTTTTTTGCGGGACGGGTTGTAGTTTGTATCGGTACTATTTTGGCATACATGCGACTTTTTGATCACTTTTTATTACATATTTTGTGAGGGGTGGTGACCAAAAAATAGTGATTTTGGCATTGTTTTTCGTTTATTTTTTTTGCGGCGTTCACCGTGCGGGATAAATAATATTATAGTTTTATAGTTGGGGTCGTTACGAACGCGGTGATACCCAATATGTGTACTTTTTTTTTACGTGTTCATTTTTTTTCCTATAATGAAAGACTTATTATAGGAAAAAAAGCATTTCATGTTTATGTCACTTATAACTTTTATTTTTACACTTTTTTAAAACATTTTTATTCTTTTTTTTACTTTTTTCACTTGTCCCACTAGGGGACACTTAGACTTGCAGCTCTGATCGCTGCTGGAATACATTACACTACACACGTAGTGTAATGCATTTCAACTGTCATTGTGACGTGGCAGTCACACTGACAGGAAGCCTACGACGACCACCCTCGGGGTGGTCCTCATAGGCTTCTGTACATGGCAACCCGGAAGCCATTGGCTGGCGTCCGGTTGCCATGGGTACCATCGCCAGCCCCCGTGATTTCACATGGGGGCTGCCGATCGGCGCTAAAGACCTTAATTGTGGCGTTCAAAATCGAGCGCCGCAATTAAGGGGTTAACTGCCGATATCAGCGGCGACAGGCCGCTGATCGGCAACGGGGAGAGCAGGGCTGACACCCTGCACAGTTAACCGCCGCTGCGGTGTAGCGCCGCGCGGCGGTTAACTGTCAAAGCACTGACGTAACTGTACGTCAAGGTGCGCGAACTTACTGCTCACCATGACGTACAGTTACGTCATGGTGCGTTAAGGGGTTAATGGTGTTCTTTGTATCTTTAAGAAAGGATAACAAAGAAGAAACCACATGGATAGCATGTAAAATGTCATGATAGTGGGATGGAGATAAAATAATATTTAACACCAGCGCCAGAAATCAAATACTCTTTAAAGGAAATGTCCGCTTTAGACAATGACTTTTGGACACAAGGATCCCCTGACAAGAAGTCGATCTCAGGACGTCTCATTGTTAAGGCCCCCAACGTTCAGCTGTAATCTGCGGAGGAAACTGACAGCAAGTGCTCAATTGTCCTACATTGCCAATGGAAAAATTAAACAGTACTTTGAAATCAATGGGCATTCTGTGCCAGGTCTTCCAGAGCAGAGCAAGAGACACTCTTTTTTACTACTCTACACTCTGGCTAATAGATGAGGGTCCTGAATGGGGGACCTCTCTCTATTAACTCAGAATTTGCTAAATAAATAATTAACTAAAAAACAAGTGGTTTCTCAACCATACAATCACTTTTAAATTTTAGCATGTCATTGCTGCCATTTATTTAGTCTGGACATAATTTTTAATTTTTAGTGTTATGCATGATCAGCCAAGTGTACTCCGTTTGTGTAAGGGCATTATACTAAGTTATAAGAAGAGGGTGAAAAAAGGCCTATAGAGATAGGTGACTGTCACGGAGGCCAACAGAGGATGGTGTGAACCCTCTGTGTTGCCAACGGATTTAATGTGGGGCAAAACTGGGCAGAAGGGTCTAAGGGATTGTCAGATTTGTACCCTTTAATCTCCATGCAGAGATCTGGATTTGACCGCTAGAATCCCTAGATCTCTACCTCCAAAGCAGTCTCCATTTCAACGGCTGACGTGGACAGGCGTGGTATTAATAACAGAAGACTAGGGGCAGGGTCCGTACCAGTGAAGGTGAGGGTAGGCAGCAGATCGTCACTCATTTTTAGCAGAGCCAGAGGTTAGGGCAGGCAGCAGACAGGACAAAGTCAAGTCAAGTAGGGGAATGTAGGGGAATGGTTCCTTAATTACCCTGGGAAAGTCGGGTGGTTTAGTTCGCGCTAACCCGTTATGGCAGAAAGGGTCAGCGTACTCACACTAGTACGTGGCAGAGGACATGTAGCAGAGCAACATCGAGGATGACCACGGGACGGGCTTAGACAAAGGAGTAGCCGGGGACAGGTAGGTAAGAGTCGGGAGGAGGAGGCTATGGACGTGGCCATGACAGATGGGACGATCAGTAATGACAGCAATTAGGCTGACACAGAACAGGCAACGACAGCACCTGCATTTCCACTGATTTGTATAGCAGTAGATCTTATAGGAGTGAAATGTTGCTTTTTTTAAATTAATATATAAAGTTATTTTAAACGTTGAGAAGCATTTTGCTCTTAACCCTTTAAAGACCCAGAAATTTTTCTTTTTTACGTTTTAGCTTTCTACTCCCTGCCTTCCAAGAGCCATAACTTTTTTATTGTTCAGTCAATATTGTGGTATGAGGGCTTATTTTTTGCAGGGGGAGTTGTAGTTTCTGTTGGCACAATTTAAAGTACCGTATAATGTACTGGGAAACAGAAAAATAATTCTTTGTGGGGTGGAATTGGAAAAAAACTGCAATTTCTCCGTTATTTTTTGGTTTTGTTTTTACGTCTTTCACCGTGTGGTAAAAACAACAACTTAACTTTATTCTGTGGCTCAATACAATTACGGTGATGTCAAATTTACATAGTTTTTTTTTATATTTTACTACTTTTACAAAGAAAAAACGATTTGTTAAAAAAATAATTTGTTTTGTGCCACCACATTTACATAGTTACATAGTTAGTACGGCTGAAAAAAGACACATGTCCATCAAGTTCAACCAAGGGAAGGGAAAAGGGAAGGAAAAATTTCTACACATAGGAGCTAATATTTTTTTGTTCTAGGAAATTATCTAACCCTTTTTTAAAGCCATCTACTGTCCCTGCTGTGACCAGCTCCTGCGGTAGACTATTCCATAGATTCACAGTTCTCACTGTAAAGAAGCCTTGTCGCCTCTGCAGCTTGAACCTTTTTTTCTCCAGACGGAGGGAGTGCCCCCTTGTTTTTTGAGGGGGTTTTACAAGGAACAGGATTTCACCATATTTTTTGTATGTGCCATTAATATATTTATATAAGTTAATCATGTCCCCCCTTAGTCGTCTTTTTTCAAGGCTAAATAGGTTTAATTCTTTCAATCTTTCCTCATAACTTAAATTCTCCATGCCCCTAATTAGCTTAGTTGCTCTTCTTTGTATTTTTTCCAACTCCAGGGCATCCTTTCTATGAACTGGAGCCCAGAACTGGACTGCATATTCTAGATGAGGCCTCACTAATGCTTTGTAAAGTGGTAATATTACATCCCTGTCCCGCGAGTCCATGCCTCTTTTAATACACGACAATATCCTGCTGGCCTTTGAAGCAGCTGATTGACACTGCATGCTGTTATTGAGTTTATGATTTACAAGTACACCCAGATCCTTCTCAACAAGTGAATCCGCCAGTGTAGCTCCCCCTAGGACATATGATGCATGCAGGTTGTTGGTACCCAGATGCATAACTTTACATTTATCTACATTAAACTTCATCTGCCAAGTGGACGCCCAAACACTTAGTTTGTTTAAATCTGCCTGTAATTCATGAACATCTTCCATAGTCTGAACTATATTGCATAGCTTGGTGTCATCTGCAAAAATAGAAATAGTGCTATTAATCCCATCCTCTATATCATTAATAAATAAGTTGAATAATAGGGGTCCCAGCACTGAACCCTGGGGTACACCACTTATAACCGGTGACCATTCAGAGTAGGAATCATTGACCACAACTCTCTGGATACGGTCCTTGAGCCAATTCTCAATCCAATTACAAACTATATTTTCTAAACCTATAGTCCGTAATTTACCCATTAGGCGTCTATGGGGGACAGTGTCAAATGCCTTTGCAAAGTCCAAAAACACTAAATCCACAGCGGCCCCTCTGTCTAGACTTCTGCTCACCTCTTCATAAAAACAGATTAGGTTAGTTTGACAACTTCTGTCTTTAGTAAAACCGTGCTGGCTGTCACTTATAATGCTATTTATTGTCACATAATCCTGTATATAGTCCCTCAATAGCCCCTCAAACATTTTCCCCACGATGGATGTTAAGCTTACTGGTCTATAATTACCCGGGGAAGACATAGAGCCCTTTTTGAAAATAGGCACCACATTTGCCCTGCGCCAGTCCCTTGGCACTATACCAGTCACTAGAGATTCTCTCAATATTATGAAAAGGGGGACAGAAATAACTGAACTAAGCTCTTTAAGAACTCTACGGTGTAACCCATCTGGTCCCGGGGCCTTGTGCACATTTATTTTATTTAATTTAGCTTGGACCATCTCTACATTCATCCAATTCAGTATATCAACTGATATATTAACAGCACTGGCATCGGCTACATCAGCTGCTCCTTCTTCAGTTGTATATACAGAGCTAAAGAACCCATTTAGTAACTCTGCCTTCTCTTGATCCCCTGTGATCAACTCCCCATTACCATTATCTAGGGGTCCCACATGTTCAGACCTGGGCTTTTTTGCATTTATATGCTTGAAGAATTTTTTGGGATTTGTTTTACTATCCTTGGCCACTTGCCTTTCATTTTGTATTTTTGCTAATTTTATTACATTTTTACAGATTTTATTAAGCTCCTTATATTTTACAAAGGCTACAGCTGTACCCTCAGATTTGTATTTTTTAAATGCCCTTTTTTTGTCATGTATTGCCCCTTTCACAGAAGGTGTAAGCCATGTGGGGTTTAATTTGAGTCGTTTATACTTGTTACCTGTAGGAATAAATTTTGCACTATAATAACTCAAAGTAGATTTGAAAATCTCCCATTTATCATTTGTTCCATTATTTGACATTAGTTCTTCCCAGTCTATATCCTGAATTGCAGCCCTCATCCTGGGGAAATTGGCTTTCTTAAAATTAAATGTTTTTGCCCTCCCAGCCTGCGTTTGTTTTTTACAGTATAGGTAAAATGTAACTATATTATGATCACTGTTACCGAGGTTTTCACGAACATTGACATTCCCAACAAGATCTGCATTATTAGAAATGACCAGATCCAACAGAGCTTCACCTCTAGTCGGGTCTTCCACAAACTGGCCCATAAAATTTTCCTGCAACAGGTTGAGGAAATGTCTCCCCTTTGCAGTTGAAGCCGAACCATGACACCAATTAATATCCCGGAAATTAAAATCATTGCCCTAACTTTTTTATTTTTTCGTCGATTGAGCAGTATGAGGGCTTATTTTTTGTGGGGTGAGCTGTAGTTCTTATTGGTACCATTTTTTTAGTATATACAATTTTTTAAATCCCTTTTTATTAAAAAATTTTTATCACTAAGGTGACAAAAAAACAATGATTCTGGTGTTTTACATTTTTATTGTTTTTACGGCATTCACCGTGCGAGTTAAATAATGGTATATTGTAATAGTTTGGATTTTTCTGGATATTTTTATACCTCCCAAATATACAGACCCCAGACCAGACCCCCTAAGTATACAGACCCCAGACCAGACCCCCTAAACACAGACCCCAGAACCGTTAAACTTATGCAGACCCCACACCAGACCCCGTAAATACAGACCCCTTAAACTAATACAGACCCTCAGACCCCCTAAATACAGACCCCTTAAACTAATACAGAACCCTTAAACTAATACAGACCCCCTAAATATAGACCCCTTAAACTTATACAGACCCCAGACAAAACTGCCTAAATACAGACCCCAGACTGCCTAAATACAGACCCCAAACACCTTAAACTAATAAAGACCTTCAGACCCCCTAAATACAGACCCCTTAAACTAATACAGAATCCAGGACCAGACCGTCTAAATACAGACCCAAGACCCCTTAAACTAATACAGAACCCCTAAATATAGATGCCTTAATCTAATACAGACCCCAGTCCAAACTGCCTAAATACAGACCCCAGACTGCCTAGTTACAGACCCCTGACCCCCTAAATATGGACCCCAGACCCCTTAAACATATCTATCTCCTTATATTTACCTAGCATCTCATCGCACAGTCTTCTCTCTGGAGTCTTGCTGATGTTCTAGGACATGCGGTCATGTGACCAGCAGGTCTCTAAACAGTAACAAGAACTGCAGACATAAGGTCATGTGGCCCTATGTCTGCAGGTCCTTTTGCAGGGCATACATAATGCAGTTTTGTCATGGGTTTTAGCCGCAATTCCGGGCAAAATCGCAGCAAAAAAGCGACAAAACTGCATTGTACTTTGGACCCTAAACGCCCTAAAGATGATCCGCCATTGAATATATTTCAACATTAGATTACACATAATATTGTCTTTTTATCAAGGCCACTACATGTAAGTAAAATTTTTTGGTTTTTTTCATTGAAAAAAACATAAGGAAAACCGCTTACGGTATACGTGGTCATGTGTCTATTGTGCAAACTTTTACAGATTTAGGCAGCGTAAAAACCTTAGTATAACACATGTGACATATACTGTCGAGTCTGTGATTAGTGTCAACATTTGTTCACGCATGATAGATATATATATATATATATATATATATATATATTTATTTATATTTCTATATACATATATAATTAAATCCTTGTGTTTAATTAAATATTTGGCATGTGCTGGGACCCACGTCTTATATTTGGAGGAAGAAGATCATATTGGGGGTCTCTACATTTTGATCTGCAGTAAATGGATCTCAGTGAACCCTTTTTTCTCTATCTTGCCGCTACCTTCAGAAAAAATCTCTTTATTAGCCCTGCCTTCCTACTCCTCTGCAGTCCATGGATTGACTATCTGCTGAAGAAATAAAGCCTCTATTGCTAGACGCCCTCTAAAGTTGCCCCTTAATGTTGCATATTTCTCCACTGTACAATTTACCAATCGCCCTCCTTGATATGATCACTGAGACCTCTTGGAATATAATATCGCATTTGTGGAACATCTTCTTTTCACTTTTCTCTGACATTGTTTCTGTAGGACGGTCTTTTTGATTTCTTACTGAGGCTACTGGGACTGTTACAAATTTCTATCTCTATTTAAGCAGAGGGAGGCTACTGGAAGTAGAGAAATTATACAAGGAAATCTATCCACGTCAAGTAGTGGTGTTATAACCCATCCCAACATAAGAATGACGAGGAAAAAAGTGCAGGAAAACTACCCAGGAGAGTGCAGCAGAGCTTTGAAGGGATGGAGGAGGGAATAACGGACTCCACATGGGGGGGGGGTGGAACAACAGGTGGAGACAGTATACCTGTCACCCAGTAAAGAACCCACACTAAGCAACATCTTAAGGGATGCAACTCTTCAATTAAAGATGTTGCTGCACAGGTTTAGGATTAGAGGAAGATATCCTATTAATACGCAATGAAGTATAAAAAATAAGAGAGTGGGCATCAGAGTCTGAATCTAGGGTGTCCAAGGCAGAAGAACAGATTTTTGATCTGGCAAAAGAAATGGTGCACCTGAAATATTCTAATCACTTATTGACTTAAAAATTCACAGATCTTGAGGATCGCTCAAGTAGAATGAATATTAGGGGCCTGGGATTTTCAGATGGGTCAGAGAATGGAAATTGCTTCACTGTATCTCCTGCTGGGTGAAGAAAAATATTGGGGAGGAAAACCTCTCAAAACTATACACTATATAGCATGCCCATCGGATCTCGTCCAGACCACCTCAAGCAGTGATGCCACCTAAACCCATACTATTTAAAATGCTTATGTATACAGACAAAGAAGCTTTTTTGGGGAAAATGAGAGAGCTATCTCTAATTTACAATGGGAACAAAATTATGTTATTCCCCGTAACACAAAATAATAGAAGCAAATTCCTGAATGTGGTCTACAGTACACATTGATGTAATTAGCTAAGCTGAAAGGTTTTTACAGAGGTCAAGCCTCCTTTTTTTCTACTCTCCCAAAGAAGCCTCAAAATGGCTAATGAGAAGATGTTAAAACCATGATAGGTCAGAGTCAATAGCTAAAGTGGTCATTAGAGGTGTAAAAAAAAGGTTATAGAGGAATAGCGTTTGGAGCAATGCGTTTAAGTGGAAGAATGGGAGGAGTGGTCAACACTGTAACATGTCAGAATTCTGTGTCTTCACCCTTGGGACCCGTCAAGAAGACTTTGAATAATCAGCCTGGGCCTCAAAATAGAGAACGCTATATGGGCCAACCTATGAGTCCTCTCTGTTAAGCTGCAGCCTCTTTATTTTTCTAGTTGAAAGGGTAGTTTGATTATCTGGTGTAGGCAGAAAAGCTTAAGGAGATTTTTATATTAAATATCGAGACTCCTGGTTTTTGTATTCAGAAATTAAAAGGTGGTGCACGGGGTGGAGGGAGATGGGTAATGCAAGTGTAGGAACCTGAGAATGGGAAGTATAACTTGCATCTATATGTTGCATGGGGGTGATATTGGGGGGAAAGGGAGTGGAGGAGAAAAAAAAATTCTTAATCCAGGAAGATGTACCTATAAACAAAGGTCAATTAACACTCAGATAATTAATGGAAAAATTACAAAGCTTTATTAAGACATAAATACACACATAATGAATAGTAAAAATAGAACCATGCTATGCAGAGAGTGTCCTGCAGTTGGAAGCAAAATGGGAAGACAAAGATCAAAAAGTGTCGTGCAGTGCAGAGATCCGGCGTTTTATAATGAACATATATTTATAACAGAAGTCAAGTGACACATGTATTATCGCCCAAGGTTGCCTGCATGTAACATTGTGGAGTCTAAACACAGGCCAGATGTAAGGCCAAGAAAAGACTTACCCATGAGTGGTTGCTCCTACAACTGCAGAGACACCAAACCCGACGCGCGTTTCGGCGGAAATGCCTTCGTCCGGGGGTGGCGTCTCTCCAGCGGAACAAGGTATTTAAACAGCCAATATCCAATGAAAATGTTAAGGGCACATACGGAGAGGCAATCAATGTGATTAGCCACTATAGAGCGGCACACGTGAGGTACAGAGCGAACCCGTGACGTACTTCCGGTACCGCGTCATCAGGGAGGACGGAACAGGAGCGCACATGGCGCACATGCTCCGCCCCTCCAGATAAAGACACATGAGCGAAAGACGCCCGAGACACTCCCCCCTGACGTGAGCGCTGGGCTAGTCATCTGTCAAAATGCAGTATGTATATAAGCTCCGCCCTACATGGGATACACGGCTGTTAATGGAAAAGAGATGAGACAGAATAGAAGATGAGGCTAAAAATAGGATATCGACACATATGGATGGAGCAGGTATTGAAAAACAATACCGATCATAATGAGACATAGTACAGCATATTATATATAGATCAAAGATCACCTATAACAAGGTGTTCTTAAAGCTGTAAATAAACAAAATGATAACAAAAAGCAAAAAAGAAAATAGGCATTACATATGCCACAAATGTTCTATATACATATATATACTGTGATAAACAATAAATATATAGATTCAAATATTTGCCGTACAAAACATTGGTATAATCATAAACAAATAAATACATATATACACAGACCTGTATTGCTGACAGGTGAAAAACATAATACAAGTAAGAGAATTTGATAACAATGATAGTGAAAAATAATGAAAATAAATGTAAAAATGAATGAATAAGATGAATGAAAATGATAACAAATATATATATACATACATACGCAAAACATATATATACATATATATATACACATATAAAAGTATGGAAAAATTATGTATGAAGAATAAATAAATACATAAATAAATAAAAAATGAAAGCCAATGAAAATAAAAATAAAGAAATATATATATAAAATATATAATATAAATATGATGCTAAAATACATAAGAAATGTATGTTGTTGTGTATAAATATAAAAATAAAACAGTTATTGCATAGGTGTTATATCCCAAAGTTGCGTGGTGTGATGCATTGTGAGGTTTAAACAATAATGAAATATAAATATATGTGTGACCAAGTGATATTGTGAAATGAAATGTGCAACATATATATATATAAGCGATATAAATAAAAATACATAAACATGCATATGTGCATAAGTATACAAATTAACTAAATGTGTTTAATAAACAAACATGTTGATAAGAACAATTCTTGTTGTATATAATAGTGAAGTGAAACTGAAATATGTGCCTATGAAAAATTTCATAGGTTTCAAATAAGTCAGCTATTACAAACAATATGTAACAGATAGTGATTACATAAATAATAATAATGTTTACATTCATATTCCAAAGAAAATACATAAATAGATAAATAAATGAATATAGAAGCTGATCCATATTGTACGTCTTCAACGGGTTGTGTTCCAATATATCATCTCCATCTTTCCAGAAGGAATACAAATCTATGGTGCCTCAACCATTCATCTGTCTGTATATAGGAGATACAAAAAAGTACCATTAAAAATAGATTAAGAACAATTAAAAATGGGACCGCTGGGGATACCATAGGTCAAAGAAACGGCGCAAAGCTGAGAACTTCATTTAAACCTTGTGGACAAAGGGTGTTGAGAGTCCAAATCCATTTCGACTCGCATTGAGCCAATATTTGGCCAATGTCTCCCATTCGAATGCCCATCCTAATGCAATCAATGCCCTTAACTCTTAAATCTTTTGGATTGCACGCATGGTGTGTTTTGAAGTGACGGGCTATGGGTTTTAGTTTAAGTTGGTCCATAGAGTCCATATTCTCTGCCCCAGCAATATCACGCATATGTTCCCTGACTCTCACTTTCAATTCTCTAGACGTTAGACCGATGTATATTTTTGGGCAGGGACATGTAGCGTAATATACGACAGCTTTTGTGGAGCAATTAATATGTTGCGTGATTTTGTATGTTTTTTCCCCTTTTGCGTCAACAAATGTAGTGGCCCGGTCAATGTTTGGATATGCCACACAATGTCCACATGGGGTGCAGCCCCATTTTGGTCCTTTTGTCCCAAAGGGAAATTTTAAATTTTTCGGTTGATAGTGGCTTCTCACTAAATGGTCTCGCAAATTGCGAGAACGACGAGCCGATACACATGGGAATTGTGTGACATGTCTTTCGATGTTAGGGTCTGCCAGGAGAATGGGCCAGAATTGTCTCAAAATAGCGTTCATCTGAGGCCATCTTGAGTGATAGTTTGTGGTGAACCTTACTCGGGGATCGATTTGTTGTATTTTTTTGGAGAATAGCAGATTCTCCCTTGGGGTTGTTTTTGCACGATGATATGCTGTTTTAATACACCTTTTGCTATACCCTCGACTCAAGAAACGTTCTGTTAGTTCAAACGCCTGTTTTTCAAAAATTTCTTCTGATGAACAAATTCTTTTGATTCTAAGAAATTGTCCAATGGGTACAGCTCTTATAATATGTGTCGGATGGGAAGACGACGCATGGAGTAATGCGTTGACAGAAGTCGATTTTCGATCTTCCCATCCGACACATATTATAAGAGCTGTACCCATTGGACAATTTCTTAGAATCAAAAGAATTTGTTCATCAGAAGAAATTTTTGAAAAACAGGCGTTTGAACTAACAGAACGTTTCTTGAGTCGAGGGTATAGCAAAAGGTGTATTAAAACAGCATATCATCGTGCAAAAACAACCCCAAGGGAGAATCTGCTATTCTCCAAAAAAATACAACAAATCGATCCCCGAGTAAGGTTCACCACAAACTATCACTCAAGATGGCCTCAGATGAACGCTATTTTGAGACAATTCTGGCCTATTCTCCTGGCAGACCCTAACATCGAAAGACATGTCACACAATTCCCATGTGTATCGGCTCGTCGTTCTCGCAATTTGCGAGACCATTTAGTGAGAAGCCACTATCAACCGAAAAATTTAAAATTTCCCTTTGGGACAAAAGGACCAAAATGGGGCTGCACCCCATGTGGACATTGTGTGGCATGTCCAAACATTGACCGGGCCACTACATTTGTTGACGCAAAAGGGGAAAAAACATACAAAATCACGCAACATATTAATTGCTCCACAAAAGCTGTCGTATATTACGCTACATGTCCCTGCCCAAAAATATACATCGGTCTAACGTCTAGAGAATTGAAAGTGAGAGTCAGGGAACATATGCGTGATATTGCTGGGGCAGAGAATATGGACTCTATGGACCAACTTAAACTAAAACCCATAGCCCGTCACTTCAAAACACACCATGCGTGCAATCCAAAAGATTTAAGAGTTAAGGGCATTGATTGCATTAGGATGGGCATTCGAATGGGAGACATTGGCCAAAAATTGGCTCAATGCGAGTCGAAATGGATTTGGACTCTCAACACCCTTTGTCCACAAGGTTTAAATGAAGTTCTCAGCTTTGCGCCGTTTCTTTGACCTATGGTATCCCATTTTTAATTGTTCTTAATCTATTTTTAATGGTACTTTTTTGTATCTCCTATATACAGACAGATGAATGGTTGAGGCACCATAGATTTGTATTCCTTCTGGAAAGATGGAGATGATATATTGGAACACAACCCGTTGAAGACGTACAATATGGATCAGCTTCTATATTCATTTATTTATCTATTTATGTATTTTCTTTGGAATATGAATGTAAACATTATTATTATTTATGTAATCACTATCTGTTACATATTGTTTGTAATAGCTGACTTATTTGAAACCTATGAAATTTTTCATAGGCACATATTTCAGTTTCACTTCACTATTATATACAACAAGAATTGTTCTTATCAACATGTTTGTTTATTAAACACATTTAGTTAATTTGTATACTTATGCACATATGCATGTTTATGTATTTTTATTTATATCGCTTATATATATATATGTTGCACATTTCATTTCACAATATCACTTGGTCACACATATATTTATATTTCATTATTGTTTAAACCTCACAATGCATCACACCACGCAACTTTGGGATATAACACCTATGCAATAACTGTTTTATTTTTATATTTATACACAACAACATACATTTCTTATGTATTTTAGCATCATATTTATATTATATATTTTATATATATATTTCTTTATTTTTATTTTCATTGGCTTTCATTTTTTATTTATTTATGTATTTATTTATTCTTCATACATAATTTTTCCATACTTTTATATGTGTATATATATATGTATATATATGTTTTGCGTATGTATGTATATATATATTTGTTATCATTTTCATTCATCTTATTCATTCATTTTTACATTTATTTTCATTATTTTTCACTATCATTGTTATCAAATTCTCTTACTTGTATTATGTTTTTCACCTGTCAGCAATACAGGTCTGTGTATATATGTATTTATTTGTTTATGATTATACCAATGTTTTGTACGGCAAATATTTGAATCTATATATTTATTGTTTATCACAGTATATATATGTATATAGAACATTTGTGGCATATGTAATGCCTATTTTCTTTTTTGCTTTTTGTTATCATTTTGTTTATTTACAGCTTTAAGAACACCTTGTTATAGGTGATCTTTGATCTATATATAATATGCTGTACTATGTCTCATTATGATCGGTATTGTTTTTCAATACCTGCTCCATCCATATGTGTCGATATCCTATTTTTAGCCTCATCTTCTATTCTGTCTCATCTCTTTTCCATTAACAGCCGTGTATCCCATGTAGGGCGGAGCTTATATACATACTGCATTTTGACAGATGACTAGCCCAGCGCTCACGTCAGGGGGGAGTGTCTCGGGCGTCTTTCGCTCATGTGTCTTTATCTGGAGGGGCGGAGCATGTGCGCCATGTGCGCTCCTGTTCCGTCCTCCCTGATGACGCGGTACCGGAAGTACGTCACGGGTTCGCTCTGTACCTCACGTGTGCCGCTCTATAGTGGCTAATCACATTGATTGCCTCTCCGTATGTGCCCTTAACATTTTCATTGGATATTGGCTGTTTAAATACCTTGTTCCGCTGGAGAGACGCCACCCCCGGACGAAGGCATTTCCGCCGAAACGCGCGTCGGGTTTGGTGTCTCTGCAGTTGTAGGAGCAACCACTCATGGGTAAGTCTTTTCTTGGCCTTACATCTGGCCTGTGTTTAGACTCCACAATGTTACATGCAGGCAACCTTGGGCGATAATACATGTGTCACTTGACTTCTGTTATAAATATATGTTCATTATAAAACGCCGGATCTCTGCACTGCACGACACTTTTTGATCTTTGTCTTCCCATTTTGCTTCCAACTGCAGGACACTCTCTGCATAGCATGGTTCTATTTTTACTATTCATTATGTGTGTATTTATGTCTTAATAAAGCTTTGTAATTTTTCCATTAATTATCTGAGTGTTAATTGACCTTTGTTTATAGGTACAACTTATGATATTTTAAGGTCAATACACCAAGTCTTACTTGGTTTCACATCAAACCTTCGTTGTCTGTATCTCAGCCAACAATTGTAGGTTTGTTCCTGAATGTACAAATAAGTCATTTGTTATTAATCCAGGAAGAGTATAAAGGTTCTAGTATGGAATGTAAGGGGCGTTGAGGATAGGTTGCACTATATTTGCACTGAAGGATTACCTTTCTGCAGTTACGACACACCTTACTATAGACACAATGGGTTTATTAAATAATCATTGTTTGGGGGAAATCTACCATTCGGTATACTCATCTTATTCAAGTGGTGTAAACGTACTTATAGATTATAGATGAACTGTAAGATTGATAAGGTAAAAATAGATGAAGATGGACAATACATGTTTTTGTAGTGCGTAATAGAGGGAATCACGTGGATTATTGCGGCAGTTTATATTCCTCCTCCATACACCTCCAGGGAGTTATTTTTGTTGATTGAATTTTTATCAGATAAAATGGATGTCCCAGTTCTCCTTTTGGGTCATTTTAACAATGTGTGGGATACTGGGATGGGCAAATGTAAGAAAGGAAAGACTCTTCCCTAGCGAAACTAACCCCGTTCACTAGATTAATTAGGAAATTGAGCTTTTGTGATATTTGGAGAGCAAAAAATCCAAACAAAAGGCAATACTTATGCTTAGCAAAGGCTTTTCATTCATTGTCTAGGATAAATCTAGTATTTTCCAATGAGTGGATGGCCCACAGGGTAAAAAAGGTCACTTATTACCCTATAGGTCTCCCGGACAATTCCCCTGTGTCAGCTGACCTCGCTCTTGGTCCGCTAAAAATGAAGGGTTTATTTTGTCAAATTTGGGTTTAGCTTCATCGATTTGGGTGTGGGACACCTTCAAGGCGTTTATTAGAGGGATACTCTTCAAGGAGGTTTTTAAGATTAAGATGGGCTTTAAAGAGGAGGGAAAAAAAAGGTTAAAACTGATTTGGAAATCCGGGAGAGAGAGTATATGGGGGATCCAACAGAAACGTCAAGTGTAGCAGAAAGCGCATAGTGTCTATGAGAATATGGACCGAAACAAGGCCAGTAATATAGCTATGTTCCCTAGACACAGATTTATGTATGAGATTGGCACCCACAGTAAACTGTTGGCGAATCCGGTTAAGGCATAATAAGGGGCCAAATACATAGGGGCAGTCAAGAGTAGGAATGGCAGTTTGATGAATGGGTTTGATAAGATATTGCAGACATTCATGTTACATTATAAGAAGGTGTATTTAACGCAGCTAGACGAGACCTCAAGAATATATATTCAAGATTACTTTACCCCAGCTAAAGAAACAAAATTTGGAGTTATTAGAGGCCCCACTGAACAGTGCAGAATTGATGGAAATCTTAAACATAATAGAAAATAAAGCACCAGGAACAGACAGTATCCCCTTTGAGCTCTAGAAGTTATATGGAGGGGAGATAGTGGGGCACGTCTATATTGAATACCGCTTTTGAGGAGGAACGATTACCCTTCTCCATCTAAGAGGCTAATATCGTTTTGATCCTCAAGCAATCTAAAGACCCTCAAGTAATCGACTCTTACAGACCCATCTCATTGTTAAACATAGATGTGAAACTCCTTGATCTGGGAATTGCCATCCAGACTGTCAAAGGTCATAACCAATA
Source organism: Rhinoderma darwinii (assembly GCF_050947455.1). NCBI lineage: Eukaryota > Metazoa > Chordata > Amphibia > Anura > Rhinodermatidae > Rhinoderma > Rhinoderma darwinii. The sequence continues at coordinate 268,328,078 of NC_134690.1, forward strand.
TTGTACATTAGGACCAAACGGACTTTATGCCAAACAAGAGTACTGGACTCAATATCAGAAGAGTGTTTTCTAATCTTCCAGTACATATGCCACGGTCAAACTATATGGGGATTTTATTCTTAGATGCCTCTAAGTCTTTCAACAGCGTGGAATGGAGATTCTCACAGCAGGTTCTAGTCAAAATGAGTTTTGGTCCCAATGTTGCAAAATGAATCAGCCTATTGTATGCCAATCCCTGGGCAAGAATCACGGTAAACAGACTCCCTTCTGACTATTTTGAACTCCAAAGAGGAACCAGACTGGATTGCCCCTATCTCAAATCCTATTCTCTCTTATTATGGAGCCACTGGCTCAATATATTCAAACAGACTCAATGATAAGGGGATTGCAACATGGTAGAAAGGAGGAAAGAATTTGTCCCTATGCCGATGATGTATTATAGTTTCTGGTCGAATAAAGAGCTTCCCCTAAATAGGGTCATCAGGTGCTTCTCAGAGTTCGGGGAATAAGGATAAATTATGATAACTCCATATTTTACCACTTGACACACCAATTCTATCTTTACCCTTAAAGTTCTTGAAGTTGATAAAAATGTTAAATACCTAGGAATCCAAATTTCTCAGAATCCTCTTGACTACAAAAAGTTTAACCTAACTCCGCAGACTGAGCGATAAAGTCAAAGTATGGAAATACCTTCTATCCCGTGCTCAGCTAGGGTGGACGTCATCAAAATGTTCTTCTTACCACACTTATTGTATCTTCTGTCCAATGAACCTTAATGGATCGGTGATTGTTTGTCATACACCCCAAGAACAAGGTTGGCCTATTTTCTATCTAGTCAGCTTAGATATTTAGTTGATGTGGATTGTGATATCTCACTGGAACTCTTCTTGGAATGGGCAAAGCCTTTTCCAAAGCTACTGGCACCATGTTATCAACGATATCAAACAAATATTTTAAATTGACGTACCCTCAAATGCAACTACATGTATCTTGGGAAGCCAACAAGGATTAAAAGGCACAAAGCATGTTATTACGGCTATAGGTAGGGTCCTGATGATTGCTACATTACTAATGTTGCAATTATGGAGGTCCTCAAATGAACCTTCAATTATTGCCTGGAGAGAAAAAGTCTCCCACTCAATAATGTTTTAAAAATAACAAAAAACAATATATAACAATAGAAAGCAATATGTCAAATTCCAGTTAATCGGAACAAATGGATAGAAAAGTATAACCTGATGGGTTCAATTTCCCGAATTACTGAATAATTCACAAACATAAATCTGCCATGTAAAAATCTTTTATTGGTTTGTTTTTTTCTCTTCCTCCTCTTTGGGTTGGTGTTATGGGTTAGGGGTTGGTTCAGGGTAAGAAAACAAATGTGATTCTGTATGTATATTTTTCTATTTTGTATAATAAAAAAAAACAATTCATTTTTACAGGATTCTATATGTGCTATACAAGCAATCCCCAACTAGCACAATTTGATGGTTATGTTCCTATTGAAGATAGTGTGCAGCATGACATTGAAAAATGTCTTAAAAAAAGTTAGCTATATTTTATTTACCAAATCATCTAGAAAAAAAAATGTATTTTGAATATTTAGCTATGAACAAAATAGGCAGGTAGCAGTTTTGTAGTGTTGTATAGAGACATCAAATATCTCACATTATCTTGATAACAGCACGGCCAGTTTTAGCATATATGACTCCCTGCATGAGCTAAAGAAAATAATAGAGTTTCCCTTAAGCCTATTTCAAGCAGCCACATTTGAGGGTCCGTATTATGATTGCAATATCTGGATTCTGCGCAGTTCGACAGAATTTCAACCAAAAACTATTTGTGGCATACTCCTTTGGATTCCCAATGTACTAACGTATTCTCCCCTAAAAGCATTGCTTGTAGAGGAGATGACTGTATGTATGTACGGCAACCGACGTATCCCATAGGCCATGCAGCTCCATACTAAAGAGCCATACGGTCTCCATGCACAAACCTCTGCCATTTTTATGAGCCTTTATCTGTCGTGATCAAAGTTCAGTTCGATAGAACTACACTGGACCGGGTGTTACAGCCCTAATACGGACTCTAAAATACTGCCCACTGGCGTAGCTATAGGGGTCGCAGCGGTCGCAATTGCGACCGGGCCCCGAAGCCAGGGGGGTCCACAGCCCCCCGCACCAAATCAATAAAAAGTTACTATAGTAACTCGGGCCGCGGGCCCCTGTTACTATAGTAACAGACTTTACTTACCTTCCTGGTTCCGGATTGCAGCGGAGGTCCTGACGTCACAGCGCTGTGCGCAGCGCATGACGTCACAGCGCTGTGCGCCGCGCACAGCATCGAGACGACAGAACTACCGCCGCGGCTGAAGAGGAAGGTAAGATTAGCCCTGACTGGCGGGGTCCGACTCCCGGGACCCGCCAATCAGCTGTTTTGAAGGGGCCGCAGCACTCGTACGAGAGCTGCTCCCCTTCATTCCGGTCACACTGTGAATCGGTGTCGGCGATTCACAGTGTGAGCGAGTAGTGAAATGAAGGGGAAGCAGCTGTCGTACAAGTGCTGCGGCCCCTTCAAAACAGCTGATTTGCGGGTCCCGGGAGACACATCAGCTATTGATGGCCTATCCTGTGGATAGGCCATCAATGTTTAGGGACTGCACAACCCCTAAGGCTACGATGTAGCAGGCTTAGGGGCCCATGAGACAGGATCACAGATTATGTGATGCTGTCTGCTGGGCCCTGTATCTAAGCCAATCACATGGTAGGCTTAGATACATGGCCCATGTGTGATCCTGTCTGATGGGCCCTGTATATAAGCCTACCACACTGTAGGTTTAGATACAGGGCCCCAGCACACAGTAATCTTATACTGTATAAGATTACTGTCTGCTAGACCCTGTACCTAAGCCTACGTTGTGGTAGGCTTAGATATAGGGTCCCACAGACAGTATCACACATGGGCCCTGTATCTAAGCCTAACACATGTGTTACTAATCGTTTTTCTTGTGTGTTTTCTTACAGGTTCAGTCGTTGGACTACGGCGGATTCCAGGACTACTTTGATGATGGCTTTTTTTTTTATTATCAATAAAATGGTTAATGAAGGTTGTGGGTTTTTTTTTTATTTCAATAAAATATTTTTTCTATGTCTTTGTGTTTTTTTTTAAACTATATTACTACCGCCTTAGTAATGACCGCCGGCTGATTGACAGTATCCATTACTAAGGCGGGGCTTAGTGTTAGCCGGTGCAGAGGCTAACACTAACCCCCATTATTACCCCGGTACCCACCGCCACCTGGGGTGCTGGGAAGAGCTGGGTACGATCCAGTACCTGACCATCTGTAGTGATGGTCGGCCACTGGGGTGGCCGCAGGCTGGTATTATCAGGAGGGGAAAGGACAGATACAGTGGCCCTTCCCGCCCTGGTAATGCTAGGCTGCTGCTGCTTTATTGTATCTGGCTGGTTATGAAAAATGGGGGGGACCCCACGTCATTTAAAAATAAAAAATAAAAAAAATAATTGGAAAGAACGATGTGGGGTCCCAGATAAAAACACAGCAGCAGCAGGCAGCATTACCAAGGTGGTAGGGGCCACTGTTTTTGGCTTTCCCCAGCCTAATACTACCAGCCTGCGGCCACCCCGGTGCCTGCCCGTCACTACAGATGGACGGGTACTAGTTCGTACCCGGCTCTTCCCGTCACCCCTGTTGGCGGGGTTACCGGGGGAATAATGGGGGTTAGTGTTAGCCTCTGCACCTGCTAACATTAAGCCCCGCCTTAGTAATGGAGGTTGTCAATCAGCCAGCGGTCATTACTAAGGCTGTGATAATAAAGTTTAAAAAGATACAAGCACATAGAAAAAATATTTTATTGAAATAAAAAAACACAACCCTCATTAACCATTTTATTGGGAATAAAACAACGCTGTCATTGAAATTGTCCTCGTATCTGAAGTCCAACAACCGAACCTGTAAAAAAACACAAACACACAAAAATAATCAGTAACACAAAGAAGCAAAATTATTATTCTTACCTTTCCTGGGTCCAGCGCTGGAGCCGCAATGTTAGCGAGATGAGCCCTGTATCTAATCCAATCATGTGTGATACTGTCTGCTGGGCCCTGTATCTAATCGTATCATGTGTGATACTGTCTGCTGGGCCAATGCATCTAATCCTATCATGTGTGATACTGTCTGCTCAGCCACTGTATCTAATCCTATCATGTGTGATACTGTCTGCTGAGCCAATGTATCTAATCCTATCCATAGTTTATAGGGTCGTAGTGCTATAGATATGCTATGCTGTCTCCTATACACACATTTTTTTTGGGCGGACACATATGTAGTGGGGCTATTTCCCCTGACATTTTAACCCCTGAGGGTATGTTCACACGGCAGCGTCCATTACGGCTGAAATTACGGTCCTGTTTTCAGGAGAAAACAGCTCCGTAATTTCAGCAGTAAAGGCATGTGCAGGCGTCTTTCGCTGCGTCCATTACGGACGTAATTGGAGCTGTTTTTCTATGGAGTCCATGGAAAACGGCTCCATTTACGTCTGAAAAAGTGACAGGCACTTCTTTGACGCGGGCAAAAAATGACCGTCGGCACAGAACATCATAAGACCCATTCACATGAATGGGCAGATGTTTGCCAACGCTTTTGAGACGCATTTTCGGACGTAATTCAATGCTAAAACGCCCGAATTACGTCCGTAAATACGGTGTGTGAACCCAGCCTTAGTGACGCCCCGGCTGCTAGTGCTGCATTGTTGGGTCCCTTAGGAGACCCAGCGATGCAGCTGAAAGCTGCGGACCGTCAGCCATGAGGAGTTTGCGGGGGGGCGCAATACGAACTTTTGCATCAGGGCCCATGAGCCTTTAGCTACGCCCCTGATGCTGCCATATTAAGGCCGTTAGAAATGGGCCTTATCTGGAGTTCACAAATACTTATTTTTTATCTTGGGGGCCTTTTCTCAAATATATTGCTTCAGAAGTTTGTCATCCTGCAGAAGAGCCTGAAAATGTGGCTGCCAGACATCACCCCATTGTCTATCTAAAAACTATGTGTGATCCCTATATGTAATTACAGTAGTTGTCTTTTTCTGCATCAATTTCTAATACAGACTTTGATGCAGGAATAGGAATCATAATGTGATCTTCCTGGAAAATGCCAATTATATTAGTCTTCCTTACAATAAAATAGGGAATGATCCTGCAAGACAATAGTACTTTCAAAACCACACCCCTAGGTGGAGCACTCCAGTGATCATTGGATATCAGAGACTGAGCACTAAACTACTGGACAAAGGGAATTGGCAGTGAAATATAATAATCGGGGATAAACCACAGGACGCCAGATGTTGGACAATGGAACTAGTAGGCCTAAGGGACCATGATACTAAATCACTAAACATTCATTAAAGAATAAGGCGCTTAACCATTGGTATATACAGGATGGGACACTAAACCATTTAACTAGGCTTAGTAGGTATAATACTTTTATTTTGGGGTTCAAACACTTTTTACTTTTATTTTTTTTAGCATTGCACAAGTCGCACATAGCCTTAAATTAAAGAACTATGGACACCATACAGTCATGTTTTGCAAATATTTAATGTGAAAGAATGCATATATCCTTATATGCTAAAATGTACTTTAGTCTTTTACTGTCTGTTGATCTAAAATATATATTACATTTATGTCCTTGTATGCAATTTTATTAGATTTGTACATAAGGTTTGGAAATCAACATTCATATTTGTCATCTTTCTGGTCTCAGACCGTGTTTAAGAACATCTATACTTCAGTTTTTACCAATAAATATAGGTTTACACATTTGATTTATCTTCACATAATTCAATACATTTACTGGAACTCCATGGTACAAACAATAAATAGTATTTATCATTTTTTACAATTTAAGAAAGTACACATTTTACAAGGCTTCAATCATTTGTAGTGCAGCAATGCATCATAGTTCAGCGCACAATAGTCACTTGGGTGGTTTTTAACAATATATTATTTTGCACACTTCGTAAAATGCATGTCAATGATTTCATGACACTATGGTCATTCCTTCCAAATAAGAGAAAATGAGTATTCAAACGTGTCTTCACTGCAGTATAGTCTTGTGCATAGACAAAGACCTCTATTTTTTATGTGTAAGGAATAAGTGCAATTTTCTATAATTATGTTTGTAGAAGAAAATCTGCATGACTTTTAAAGAAAATATCTTTCTAGAAACATAGGTCATGATCATCACGTAGATTCATCTAGTATGTTCATTATTTGCGTCAGATAGTTAACAAGAATATTGTCTGCTTTGAATCTTATCTAAACTGAACTTAACTTAAAAAGAAAAAGAACAAAACCTTTGCTAGAGAGAACTCATATACTTAACTGCCTGACATTATAAGGCTGGGTTCCGACGTAGCGTAAACTCTGCAGAATTTCCGCAACGGAATTCTGTGTGGAAATTTCACAGCATTTACAGTAGCAGCAAAGTAAATTATATTTAGAAAATCTCATGCCCATGCTGTGGAAAAAAAATGCAGCGTAAACGTTGATAAATTGTACTGCGGTGCAGAAATTGAATCTGCAGCATGTCAATTTATGCTGCGTTTTCGTAGCTTTTCTGTCGCAGGTTTTCCCCATTGAATTCAATGGGGATGCAACACCCGCAACAGAGAGTCAAGTGTTGCGACTTTTGCGGCGGAATCGCCAGAATTCCCTGCCCAGAATTCCCTGCTTCTTCTCCAGTCCAGCCTCTTGGGATGACGTTTCATGATTGGCTGCAGTGGTCACATGGCCAGCAACGTCATCTTAGTAGGCCGACTATGCACAGAAGAGAGAGTGGGGTTCAAAACTTTTATTTTTTCAGCGCTGCTTTCCGCAGCGGAAATTCTGCCTGAAAAATGGACGGAATGTGCGGGTTCCGGGTTCTAGTTTTTACGCAGCGTATCCGACTAGTGGGAATCCGGCCTAAGGCCAAATGCACACGAACGTGCTTTTGCAGCCGCAATTCCCCCGAAAATCCACAGGTGAACTGAGGTCCCATTCATTTCTATGGGCCCATGCACACGACCGTGGTTTCCACGGTCCGTGCATTGCCGCAGGCTCATTGAAATGTGCACGGCCCATGATTTGTGGGTGGCACACGGGTGACACTCCGCGGTCGTCTGACCCGAAAATCACGGCCGTGCACATGGCTACAGTCGTGTGCATGAGGCCTATGGTGCAGGTTTAAACAAGCTGCATTAGCACTGCATCTATTGTTCCTGGTGGAAAAATGACTGATTGCATGATCACTGTCTTACCAGTGACAGAAGGGAGCTAGACCCAGCACAGTCCTAATAGTAAAATTGTCGCTGTAGCTGGGTTTATTTCCCCTGTAACTACAGATATAGTGTAACAGTACATTGTTCAAATAAAAATTGTTAAGAACAAAATAATAATTGAGAAATAAAAAATAGTAAACATCGCCACCATCGCTCAATGCTGTAGTGTTAGCCCCTGATTTAGTTACATTAGACAGGACATGCTATGCATTAAATACGGCAGATGATGGTGAATACAAATATAAAATCTAATTTAGGGTGGCATTATGTAATTAAGCTACAGCTTAAAGGGAGTCTGTCCGCAGGTTTTAGGCTAACAAACGGCTGGCACCGCTAGCTAGCGATAGGGTAAACTAAGATGTACATATCAGTGAGGTGGATCATAGTGCTTACATTCAGGTAAAAAAATACTTTTATTCCTCCGTGCGACATATGCTTTAATAATAAAGTATATTTATTTAATATTTTAGAAACTAAAAGCCTAAGGCCCTCTTTACACAGAGTTTTTGGGCTGCGTCTGAATCAGTGCCAAAAAAGGCCAAAATCGCCCCCATTGATTGTTGGCCACTTGCAGGGAAAAAAAGCGGCATGTCAGTTTCTGCCTCTGACCTCCCTTATACAAGAATTTAATAAAGCAAAAACCATGTATAAAAAGATTCAAAAAATAAATCCCTTTTGGTCACAGATAAAAGCACTGCAATAATCATGTTGCTAGTTCAACAAATAAAAAAGCAACAGCCATTAAATATACGTGTATTAAAAATGCCAAAAAGGCCAAAACTACCTCAGGCTTAAATGGTTAACATCTATTGTTGGCTATGCACATTTTAGAACATAAGATCAAAGGACTGTCATCAATTTAAATTCCCAATATTTCATATCTGATTGGTCATGAGCAGTTTATCTAGGGATTAATGACCCAGAGCAAGAATACATTTGTCAAGAGTTTTCTGATGGTCAAGTAATGGATTCTCTCAATTACATTTTGATGCACATAAATCACGTATTCTGTATGGGGGAACAGCAACTGGATCACATACATGTTACATGCAGCATGCTTTGGACCCGTGGTAGGCTAATGCAGCACAAATGTTACTTTTTTTTTTGTCTAGATTTACAGCCCAGAACAGATAATCCCATAAATAGGTACTTTAGCAGATTACTAATTCATTCCTCATTTCCTTTACCGTACGTGTGTAGTGTTGTGTTTAGTGTAAATTCAATTATGAATGTCGTTGATATTACCCATTTAGTAAAAGAATGAAATTAAAGGGTTAGTTAGTTCATTCCTCATCAATGAAGGGGTCTTGCAGGGAGCAACTTGCTTACTCATTATGTGCAGGTTATGTATTGTGTGAGTGCTTGTTTGCCTGCAGTATTAAAAACGAGGGGAGGTCTTGCAGCTAGGAGCCCCTGCATCCAGTTGTAGTATACAATGAAACCTTGGTGATTGCGTTCTGCAAGAAAACTAAGAATTATAGAGCACCCTTTAGTGGCACCGCTGTAAGTACTGCTTGACACCCACCACACTTCTAACCGCTTGCAGGAGGTGCTGTGCCCCAATCTAATTTTCATCACATTTTCAACTTCCTTACATGCTAACGCTGTAGACTGCACCCCATGTACTCACCACTCATGAAAATGTGTTTAAGACCAAACTGGAATTGGCCCCCTCCCTCTTTGTTGCATGGACTGTCTCTCTAATATGTATAACACTGGTACTGTTTCTAATCAATAGGCTTTCGTAACCTCCATTCTTTTCAATGGATATTCTGCATTCCTTGAGAACATGAGCTGTTTAGCTCTTGGCTGTTTTTTTTCAAGCTAATATAGAGGGGTCATTGATGGGGGATTATCTTCTATTACAGTAGGTCAACATTGTCGAATAGTCCTTTCTATCTACCTGTCACAACAGCTTTGTAATGCTGCTGACATCCTGCACTTTGCACAAAACCGAAAACTCCAGAAAGTATGATTATTAATCAGTGGATTCTCTTAACTCTGGGCAGAAATTCAGTTTTTGCCTGGAGCTAGCTCTTCCCGCCGTTCCAGTCTAGTCAAGTCTTAATTGCCTGGCATCTGGGACTGTGGATTGCTCTAATGTTCTCCTGCCAAGCTGTGGATCATGACCACAATGTACCAGTATTATGAGCCATCCTAGGACCTTCTTAGAAAACTTGTTCTCTAAGGCCCCATGCACACGACAGCAAAAAACCTCCGCAGAAACGGAGCCATTCACTTTCATTGAACACTGACACCTTTCCGTAGCACTAAGGAAGGGTGTCAGTGCCATGGAACTGTTCCGGGAATTATGGAACATGTCCGTTCTTTCGCATTTTGCGGGCCGTGCTCCCATACTTTGTATGGGAGCACGGCCCGAAAATGCAGCTGTCAGTCAGCGGCCGGCCGTGCCCGCAATCGCGGGCCGTGATTGCGGGCACGGTCGTGTGCATGGGGCCTTATACTGATCCATTGGCTTATGACAATGCTACCTAGTAGACATTTAGCAGAGGCAGTGAATAGAAGAATGCCAAGAATTCAAGTAAATAGGTGTTGAATGGCAAAAAAATCTGCATTCTGAGATTTTGGCTATAGTATATAGAAGGGGTATGACCATAGCGGGTGCAAATGTTATAGTTGCACTTGGTCCCTGGTTCCCCAAGCGGCCTAATTGCCTCTCTGTGACATAAGAAAACGGCAATGCTATAGATAATATGCAATATATATATATATATATATATATATATATATATATATATATATATAAAAACATGTATATATATTTATTATTTTTATTTTATTATTATCATTTATTTTTTATGTAAGCAGCAAATTTTTTATCTTTTTCTACCAAATGTTTTACCCATTCTAAGAAATGAATAGACTATATCACTAATAGGACATTATGCTCTCATTTCTATTTATTAACACTATTTCCATGTATAAAAAACATGATTGTTAATTGTTAATTTTGATATGCACATGATGCAAGGTATCTATAAACTGAGAAAATAATACTTCTTACTGCTAAAAACATTACATCTCCCTCTCTCTCTGTCCATTTATATATATATATATATATATATATATATATATATATATATATATATATATGTTTAACGCAGGCCTATGGAACTGAAGCACAATCAAAACTTCATACTCAGTAAATAAATTAAACGTTTAAATTAGGAAAATAATAGGTGAATTCTCAAATGTCTGCTCTATGCTCTTTCTCGTGAGGCTAATCATAATTGATTGCATTTCATTTAGCGGATAGCTCATGGAATGCCCCATTTGTTGTGTAAACACAGAATTGGTATAATAAATGTTTCTTACTTGCATGGCATTTAGCCGTGAATGTAAATAAGTATTCTCTGGTTAAATTTCCTGTTCCACATATTACTTAGAAGACACATACACATCGTTTCTAATTCAGTCTTAGCAGGAAGACAGTAATAATGTATCGATGATATGTAGGGCTGATAAAAATGCAAATATAACACCCTCTGGAAGAGAGATGGAAGTTATCTGTGTTTAAACAAACAATATATGCATATATATATATATATATATATATATATATATATATATATATATATATATATATATATATTTGTGTTTTACTGAAAGTCTGCCAACTTTTCGGCAGAATATCTCTCTTGTGATTGAATATAAAATCTAAGTTCCTTCATTACCATAATGTATCTAAATTTTTTTGCTAAGGACTAGGAAGTTCCTCATTTTCTATAAGATAATCCTTCTTTAAAAATCGAGTACCCCTGACCATCCTCCATACTCCAAGATATGCATCTTTTAATGGACTCCTATTATCTTCATCAGAAGTCTTAGTAGGGCCATGTGATTGTAAAACTGCAGCCAATGTGCTTCCTTTCTTTTCTTCAGTGGGATTCTCAGTCTCACCCACTGACTTTTCTGGCGCCTGCCCTTCAGAACTATTGTCCTGTAAAATTTCTTCCATTACAAAAGGTGGGGGCTGCCCATCCTGAGCCTCCTTTTCATCCTTCATTGCTTCCTTTTCCAAATCTTCATAGTTGATCTGTCTCCTAGTCTCAAAATATTTGGCCACACAGTAGATAATGGACCCAAATGTGTTGACAACCACACCAGCAATGAAAAGGGACGTGGGAGCCACATCATTAAAGGCAAGCATGCCTACTGTAATGGTGGCAATGCTCTTCACAACTCCGACAAAACTTGTTGTGACAGCTGAATTTATATATGTACAATGTAGTGTGGTGAAATTCATGGCACAACCAATCAGTGTACATGCAATGAAAGTGAAAACCATGACTGGGTCTTGCCACCCTGGGAAGGACCATGCGTTGATCATGTCCATACTGGCAAAGGAGCATATTATGAGCAGAGGAGTTGCAGTAATGGCAATGATATACTGTGCAGTAAGAGGTCCATGGTCACTATCTATACTAGTCTTTTGTATAATTACAAGATACGCAGAATGAACTAACACAGCCAGCACTCCAGTTATGTATCCTATAGGTTCTCCATTCAGGTCACCAGCTCCTGTTTGGAATATAAGATAAAAACATTTAGTTCAAACAGAAACTGAGCATATATGTATTTAGGAACAATACATACTTAAAGGGATTTTCAAAGTTATTTTAAAAATTGGCAATGGTAGGAGGGATGCAAAAAAAAAAAAAGAGCCATTGCTCAACTCAGCTCGACAGATACGTGTCGTTCCGTCTTGTTTCTGTCCCCCCCCCCCCCCGCTGTGTATCATGTGTATACCCACGTGATCACTGCAGCCAATCACTGAGACAGTGGGTATACGAAACAGGATCGCTGAGGCCAGTGCTTGGCTGCAGCGTTGATGTGGGTATACAGGTATGTCAGTACACAGTAGCGAGGAGGAACGGAGTGGCGGCGCGGGAACGACGTGAATCTGTGAGGTAAGTAATGGCTCTTTTTTTATTTTTTTTTGCATCCCTTCTACATTGGCCACTTTTTTAAATAACTCGAAAAAACCCTTTAACAATGAATAATGCAAGTAAGACAAAGTAAAAATTATTTTGGTTTCTAGCAGGTTTAATAAAGTTTATATAATAAAAAGGGATATTAAACACATATACACAGTACATTTAACTGCTCTCCATTAAAAAGTACCTTCAGTGATCCACTTAAAAACCTTTTAGGGTATGCATCTCAGTGTGTAAATTCCATTTTCTAGACGTTCTCCTCACCCTCTCCAAGATGAATATTTCCCTCCCAAATCAGCAAGCTACCCTATCTTCTACCTGGATTTACCATTACATAATCTAGTATATTTGCTCAACTTGCCACCTAAAAAGAGGGCAGGTGGTCCTCCAGGCTTCTTCATATACTTGATGCCTCATAGCATGTCACTACAAAAAGTTGTATTAAAGTGCACCTCTCTAGAATATGTGACATTCACTGACTATAATTTCTTACTGCCACACTCAATAACCATCTTGACTCATTGTAAGCTGTTTGGGAACCCTGGGACTACTTTTGGATACAGTGGAACCCTTAGCCATTATGGGCCTGACCACCGCCTATCTAAAACTGGATCACTCAACCCTACCTTACTCTGCTTTCCTTTCCCTCCTTCCTCCTTTTGTTTCTGCGTCCTGTCATGGTCTTGTCTCATATTTGGTTATTATACAGAATACTTTATTTATATAACTTAAGTAGTACTCTAATGAAGCACCGATTTACACTCATGTTGCTTTGATATTCACCATTTCATTGCCACTATTTATCTTGCACAGTTTTGGTCACTTATATGATGGTACACTGCTTACATCTATTGTGCTACTTGCTATTAGACAAATGCGAAATATTTTGTCTTGACTTTTTTTATTTATTGTTATTTTTGAGAAATCTTTTCATTTAGAATTGCAGTTTAAAAACAATTTCAGGTTTTTAATCTAGAATTAAAAAAGCGCTGTACATTAGCTTCGTTCACATCATTAATTTCCATATGCGAACAACTAGAAGACTTCAATTACTGTAGCCTTTCACGTCCTCCTGCCTAAACGAGAGATATAGCGTAAGAGTAAGTGAGAGAGATAGAAAGTTAAAGCTAAAATAACTAAACAGGAAAGTTCTCTCTCTCTCGCTGTCAAAAGACGGCACGTAAAATAACAGCATCGTCAAAGAAGTGCAGGACACTTCTTGGGACGTAATTTGAGCCGTTTTCATTGACTTCAATGAAGAACAGCTCCAAATTACGGCCGTAATTGACGCCTCGCAAAACGCGAGTACGAGCAATTACGTCTGAAGTGCAGGAGCTGTTTTCTCCTGAAAACAGCTCCGTAATTTCAGCCGTAATTGTCGATATCTTGTGCACATACCCTAAGAGTTCTTGCATATGCCCTTTGGTCTCATCTATGCCCCAGCAACCTTTCAGAGACTGATGGAACTTTGCCAGGGGAGGCTGAAATTTTAATGTCTACCTATCTACGTAGACAACATCATCATATTTTTGGACATCTTCCATGAGCATCTGAAGAGACTAGACTTGGTTTAGACCCAGTTGGAAGAGCACGTACTAAGTCTTAGCCCAGTAAATACCATCTGTCAGGGAAAACATTGAGTACCTGTGACTTGGGGTGACTAAGGAAGGAGTCAAGTCCATGGATTCGAAGAGGAAAGCTATATAGCAGTGACCTGAACCCAAAAATCTAACCAAACTCTGGGCCTTCCTGAACGTGGTCAGATACTACAGGCAGTACATAAAGGACTTTGCCAAGGCAACTGTACCCCATACACTCTCTTAAATCATGCCACCCCAGGAGCAACAAAAATTAAGCCCATTATGTGGGGAGTTGTGGCATATCAAGCCTTACGACAACTAAAAACAGTGTTGGCTTGTGCCTCCATCCTAACTTTTGCTGATTACATCAAGCCATTTGCCCGCTATACAGTTCGAAGTTTCACGGAGCTTGGGGCAATTCTGAGAAGTTTGCTGACATCTTATTGTGGGCAGAGTTCATACTGTAGATCAACAACAATCCCCTAGTACAATCCCCAGACCAGACTGGGTGCCTTTGAGCAGTAGTGGATGGCCAGGCTCAGTAAGTTAGAGTACGAGGTTTGGTACCGCCCGGCCCATAGCAATGGGAATCCTGACGCCTTATCTTGAAACCCAGTAGTATTAGCCAGTGGTTCCACTGATGAAGAGTGAGAGGTTAGCAGAAGTCCCCTACTTCATGCTGATTGCTAAAATGGTGGTGTAGGCCTAAAATAGTTTGGGAAATGCTCCTCCAGAATGCAGAGCCAACAGCATTCCCAGCGGGGGAGTGGACCACCGAAGAGTATAGAAGTAAACAGCAGCAAGATGAACAGGTCAATAGGACGAAGAAATGGCTCATTGATGGGTGAAAACCCAGCCACAGAGAAAGAGAGAAGCTCATGCTCACAGGAAGGTGATTGCTCCAACAGTGAAACCAGTTGGCCCTCCTGGTAGAAATGCTGTACCAATGGGTGAAATTACTGACCGAAGTGGGCCTTACTTTGCAGATTGTTCTCCCAGAGTAGGAGGTGAGTAGGGTGATAAAATGAATGCATGAGAAAATGGGGCACTACAGGCCTTTGAAAACACTTGCTTGGGTACTGCGATTTTATTACCATTATTAACTGCAGAAAACAGTACAAGAGGTCTGCCGAAGTTGTTGAAGTTGTAATCTGGGCCAAGAAGGGGAACAGCAGGCCCGATAGGACATATCCAAACTTTCTATCCTCCGTTGCTGGTGTTAGTTGACTAACTGACACTAGAAGAGTTCTTACAAGGCCACAAATATTTGCTAAGTATTGATAAGGAAATCTTAGTTTTGGTTTGGCTATTTTCTGTAGTAAAATGTACTCTGTATAATGTAGATTTTTATGTGCACAGAGTGTTCTTGGCTGCTGGAGACTAGAGCATGCAAACGTCTCCCCCCCCCCCCCCCCCCCCCCCACTCTCCTGTCTCTTATCACACTGCTGCTGAGGCACTAAGCATCCCAGCAAGACTTTATGATATACAGTGTAACTTAGTATGATGGTTACATAAGTACATAGTTAGTAAGGATGAAAAAGAAAAACATATTAACTTTAACCAAGCTTAGAAAAACTCTGTTTTATGTAACTATAAACAATGTGCTCCGTGGTTGGCTCACTAATACTGCAGTCTCAGTGTTTCTAATATATTCTGAGATGAGCCTCTCTGTACTTCTGTCCCTCCCTCTTGGTTCCACCACGGGCTCTCCGGTATTGGCAATAAAGGACACCATTATCTGGTTCAATCCCTTCATCTTCATTGTTACTGTCTGCATTTTCCTTTGTATGACTGACTACAGTCTACAAACACCTCCTTCATATGGTGTGTTACAGCCGCTGTAACCAGTGCCACCCGTAATGTGGTGAATAAGCATTGTCAGCAAGGACGGCTCCAGGTTTAAGCGTGCCCTTGGGAGATACAGACTTAGCGGGCCCCATTGCAGGAGAACTCACGTTGGCAGTAAAGTGCCACACAGCCCCCTCCCAGGTAGTGCCACACAGCCCCACCTTCCAGGTAGTGTCAGACAGCTACTAGCACTCTGCCTGGGAGTCTGCAGCCTAGTAAATTTCATAACATTCAATAGTTTCTGCGTCCTAAGGACACCGATTCTATTGAATGTGGCATCGCTACATAGTGGCCACTGGGCAGGGGGGCCGTAACAGCGGCCGGCACGGGCCTCCTCATGACGCGGGACCCATAGCGGCTGCTACAGAGGTAGTTACGCCGCCTCCTAGACAGGGGCTTCCTCTAGAAGTAGAATCTCCGGCAAGAGTGTCGGCAGCGCTCTGGCCAGGGATTCCACTTCTGGACGACCCATGACGGCAACGGCAGCACCTGACAGGCGAGTGGGCCCCCCCCCCCCCGAGGGGCAGTGAGTACCGGCACTTGCTCGAGTTCGCCAGGTGCTGACGCTGGCCCTGATTGTCACTCACAACCTTGTTGGCATCAGTGGCCATAATCCTAGACTTTCACCAACTCCTATTTGTGCCAGATATATCTCCCAAGCCTCCTTTTCTGCGTGCAATTCAGGCAGGGACCTCCACCTGCTTGTGGAGTAATGATCTCTCAGAGATCTATGCCAACTTTCATTTAGAGAGTAAAGTAGACAGTTGCACTGAAATACTAACCAAAAGGAGAGTTACTAATTTAACATATGGAGGCAATGTTAGTACATTATGGGACTGTAGTACTCACTGACATCTCAAGAACGCCCGAGACCGCTTGCCAAAACACAGCCTGGAGAGACGTTACTGCCTGTCCTAGACAGCCACAGTGTGTGAGGGACATCCCAACCACAGACTTTGCAACCAAGTTAGTGAGACACAAAGACAAATAATTAAAAGGGAAAGTAAAAAAAGATCACCTGTGAGAGAAAGATCGGCATTGTCGCTTGTAAGCCAGACCCAGAAGTAGGAGGAGAGACTGGTAAGAAATCTCACATGTGGGCGCTTAAAGAGGCTCTGTCACCACATTATAAGTGCCCTATCTCCTACATAAGGAGATGGGCGCTATAATGTAGGTGACAGTAATGCTTTTTATTTAAAAAAAACGATCTGTTTTCACCACTTTATTAGTGATTTTAGATTTATGCTAATGAGTTGCTTAATGCCCAAGTGGGCGTGTTTTTACTTCAGACCAAGTGGGCGTTGTACAGGGCAGTGTATGACGCTGACCAATCAGCGTCATGCACTCCTCTCCATTCATTTACTCAGCACATAGGGATCTTTTTAGATCGCTGTGTGCTGTCTTATACTAACACATTAACGATACTGAAGTGTTTAGACAGTGAATAGACATTCCACGGGATGCACTTCATTACTCTGTCTGTGGTAGTTACAGCAGAGGAAGCGTAATCTCGTTGTAACTTGTCATTTACCGCGTAATCTCGCGAGATTACGCTTCCTCTGCTGTAACTACCCCAGACAGAGTAACGAAGTGCAGACATTGTGAATAGACATCCCGTGGAATGTCTATTCACTGTCTAAACACTTCAGTATCGTTAATGTGTTAGTATAAAACAGCACATAGCGATCTAAAAAGATCCCTGTAACGTCCATGGCCGCGGGCCGTCGGGTTCACTCACCTCCCGACACCCGCAGCCATGGATCCATGAGTGCTGGTCCCTGCCTCCTTCCTAGGAGACGCCAGCGCTCACTTCCGCTCCGTCCTGCTGTGTCCTGTAGGGTGCACGCGCTCGTGCACGGCCTTAAAGGGCCAGCGCACGCACAAATTATTAGTCATCATCATCAACTGCCCTAATTTCCTGGTCTATAAGAAGGCCCCGGGCCTTCTGATCCTTGCCTGAGCGTTGTTAGTCTATCCCAGTCTGTCTCGCAAATGGTCCCTTAGTGTTTCCCGTTCCAGCTGTTGCCCGTGCCCTGTTACCCGTTCCTGTATTCCGTATTGTTCTAGTTCCTGTGCCTACCTGTGTTGGAGTAGTGTCGTTTGCCACGTCCAGTGTCTTCTGCCACGTCCAGTGCCTTCTGCCACGTCCAGTGTCGTCTGCCACGTCCAGTGTCTTCTGCTCCATTGGATACGGCCCGCCACGTCTGGCGCTGCCTGCCGCACCAGCCTCCATCTGTACTGAAGCCACAGCCACCGTCCGGACTATTTCAGGTACCCAAGCGTTACTGTCTGCCATTGACTTTCGCATAGACTGTGACCTGGTCAGCTGCCTCCCCGCTACGGCGGAGCGGCCTAGTGTGTCCACATACCCCGTGTCCGTGACAGTGGCCTGAGCGTACTCTGGACGTGGCAGAAGGCACTGGACGTGGCAGAAGACACTGGACGTGGCAGAAGACACTGGACGTGGCAGACGACACTGGACGTGGCAGACGACACTGGACGTGGCAGAAGGCACTGGACGTGGCAGAAGACACTGGACGTGGCAAACAACACTACTCCAACGCAGGTAGGCACAGGAACTAGAACAATACGGAATACAGGAACGGGTAACAGGGCACGGGCAACAGCTGGAACGGGAAACACTAAGGGACCATTTTCGAGACAGACTGGGATAGACTAACAATGCTCAGGCAAGGATGAGAAGGCCTGGGGCCTTCTTATAGACCAGGAAATTAGGGCAGTTGATGATGATGATGACTGATAATTTGTGCGCGCTGGCCCTTTAAGGCCGTGCGCGAGCGCGCGCACCCTATGGGACACAGCAGGACGGAGCCGAAGTGAGCGCTGGCGTCTCCTAGGAAGGAGGCAGGGACCAGCGCTCACGGATCCATGGCTGCGCGCGTCGGGAGGTGAGTGAACCCGACGGCCCGCGGCCATGGACGTTACAATCCCTATGTGCTGAGTAAATGAATGGAGAGGAGTGCATGACGCTGATTGGTCAGCATCATACACTCCGCTGTACAACGCCCACTTGGTTTAAAGTAAAAACACACCCACTTGGGCATTAAGCAACTCATTAGCATAAATCTAAAATCGCTAATAAAGTGGTGAAAATAGATCGTTTTTTTTTTTTAATAAAAAGCACTGCTGTCACCTACATTATAGCGCCGATCTCCTTATGTAGGAGATAGGGCACTTATAATGTGACATAGTCTCTTTAAGTCTGGCCTAAAAATCCTCCCGTCTGGGTCACTTGCAAGGGAGGCCAAGGCTGCTGGACACGCCAGCATTCTCCACAAGCTGATAAGGAAATCTTAAACAAACTCTCGTCTCACGGTGAAATTAAATGAAAGCTTTATTAAGAAAGAAAAGGTGCAATAATACAGTGTTTGAGAACCCTAGAACACAAGAAAAAAAGAAGTGGTGGCCTGACTACATTGTTGAACTGATACAGGTGTACAAAAACAAAGTGCATTCTGACACTGGTAACTCCCCCTTCCTGTTGATGTTCAGGATAAATGGACTGTGCCCTGCCAACATGATGATACCAGCCTACAGTCAGAGTGAAGAGTGGACACTGTAGACCTGGATGGGTGGCACTGAAGGAAGGTACAGGAGATATCCCATTTAGTGGCCCAGTGACTAGGCCCTCACACTCTTATAGTAAACCGAAAAGGGTTACCCCTACAGGCGGGGGACCGAGTTATTGTGCTCAAGAGAGGCCTGAAAGCTGCAGTGGATTTGGGAACCCACCCCTTATAAAGTTGTACGGTCACCCAATCCTCATAAACCATTATATGATGTCAAACCTGAAGGCACCTGAAGATTTGTACAGATCTGTACAGATAGTACATGAAAATATGTTGAGACCTTGCAAATTCGTGAGTCAGGCATCAGAATCCACTACACAGTCCTCCAGCAGCAGAGGTAATACCCATGGATGTGGACGGGTGGGCAAGACCTCTAAAAGGGCCAGGGCCATTGTAGAGGAGAGTACAGTCTTCTGTGCCACCAGTAAATGGGGAAGACCAAGACACTGAAGAAGATGACTTTTTTTCAGGTACAGTACTCACCATTATAATTTTGGCAAGTTGCCTTCCAGATTTGAGGACTATGTGAGGTATACCCAGGTTGCTACCGTGTTTCCCCGATAGTAAGACACCACCGATTGTAAGACGTATCGGGGGTTTCAGGGGGGTCGGCTAATATAAGCCGTACCCCGAAAGTAAGACATATGTCTTACTTTCGGGGAAACACGGGGGTATTGCCGCCTCCTGCCCACTTCCGCGCCGCCCCCCTCTCCATACGTCACCGCGCCGTCCCCAGCACTTGTCAATGCCGCCTCCTCCTTAAAACCCGAGCCATAGACTTTCTACGGCTCGGGTTTTAACTTGCTGCCCGCGCGATCGGGCAGCTGAATGTCGGGTCTCCGGCTGTCAGTGACTGCCGGGGACCCTGAGGAGAGGATAGGAGCAGCTTTAGCTGCTTCTGTCTTCTCCGATGTGTTTTTACACAGCGTTCAATGAACGCTGTGTATAGGAATAGAGACAGCAGCAGCGGCGCTGTCTCTATTCCTCCCGGTGATCATGTGACAGGTCACATGATCGCCGGGTCCCGTTAGTGACAGACTGCTGCTGGGTCTAACAAGACCCAGCACAACCCTATTAGTGACAATCGTCACTATGAGAGGGCTGATTTCCCCTGTAACTGGGGCTGCTGTGCAGCTCCAGTTACAGGGGAAAAGATGGTGTAAAAGAAAGAAAAAAATATATATAAAGTTCCCCAAAGGTCTTTTTTGACCTTTGAGGGACAGACCATAGTAATAAAAAAATAATAAATAATAAAGTAAAGTGCAAAAAATTCGACAATTTTTTTCCAATATAAGACATACCCCGAAAGTAAGACATAGTGGGGCTTTTGGGGATAAAAAGAAAGTAAGACACTGTCTTACTTTCGGGGAAACACGGTAGGACGGCAACCGAAATCTTGAAGGGAGAAGTTGTAACCCACAGTCCCCACATGGGGAGATTAAAAAAAACTGTTCATCTGTAACCTACAAATTATTTTTCTTCTTTCCCCTGGAAGAAGATTAATCTATTACAGGAAGTGGGTGTGTGAAGTGTTTCCAGTCAGGGCATGTGTGAGGAGAACTGTTCCAAAGGTGGCCTGGGTGATCTGTCTGCAGAGAAGCTGTGTGCAGAGAAGCTGTTTGCAGACGAAGTATCCTCAGTGGAACAAGAGCAAGGGCTGAGGAAACAAGGCTACCAAAGACCAGAGATCTGAGCGGGCGTTGGCGTCCGTAGAGAATAATACAAAATGAGGAAAAGAGAGCAGCTTGAGTTGTCCCGTTGGAATTTTCTGATATTATCTTCAGTTTAATTGAAATAGACTGTGCTAATACAAAGAGAGACCCTAAAGTATTGCACTATCCTGTTGCTAAGAACAATGGACTATATATATATATATATATATATACAGTATATATATATTTTTATATATATATATTTAGTATATGTGTATATGTGTATATATATATATATATACAGTATATTTGTGTGCGTATATATATATATATATATATATATATATATATATACACACATACACACACACACACACACACACACACACACACACAATCCTAAACATTAAAATTGTTGCAACACCAAGAAGGGCAAGGTGTAAGGCTATGCAAATTGAGGAAGTAACAGGTGTCATTAAGATCTGCAAATGATCAAATTTTCAATCACCTAGCTCCAAACTGTGGCATGTGGGAGGGGCATAAAAGCCAGATGTATATACCACTATATTTAGATAGATAGATATTTATTATAATACATATATATTTATTTATTTTTTCAATC
The DNA here is from genome assembly GCF_050947455.1 of Rhinoderma darwinii. Classification (NCBI taxonomy): domain Eukaryota; kingdom Metazoa; phylum Chordata; class Amphibia; order Anura; family Rhinodermatidae; genus Rhinoderma; species Rhinoderma darwinii. Next base: position 268,349,669 of record NC_134690.1, read on the forward strand.
TGTTGCTGCTGCACTGTTAAAGTTTACTGGCTGCATTCACTTTAGTACAGAACGAGTTAATCACAACATTTGCCTGGTGAGTTGACGACCGTCTACCCACACTTTACAACTGGGTTGCAACTCGACTATATCTGTAACATTGCAAACAATGATAATAACTTCCTGTTTGTGAATTAGAAACAATAAGACCTCTGCAGCACAACACCTGAGCTCTGAATAGAAAGGCCTCACATAGGTAATGTACATGAGCCTCTGAGAGCACTGTGAAGTGGAAACACACTTCAAAGTTCGAATCACCTGCAGAAACAAACTTTTTGTTAGTGGGAGACAGTCTTTGTGGTTATACAACTTTTTTCACAAAGAACAAATCACTTCCACAGAAAAACAGATGTTTAGCACTTGGTCAGCTCTGTGTTACTTGAGAGCTCTGGCCATACTAATGGTGAATTCATTGGGCCATTGTCTGTGTACTAAAAACAATGTCCATTCTTTACTTAACCCCTTGAGTACCCAGCTCATTTTGGCCTTGAGGACCAGACCCATTTTTTCAAATCTGACATGTATCACTTTATGTGGTAATAACTCTGGAATGCTTTTACCTATCCAATTGATTCTGAGATTGTTTTCTCGTGACATATTGTACTTTAGGTTAGTGCAAAAATTTGGTCTATAAATTCATTGCTTATTTGTGAAAAACACCAAAATTTAGAGAAAATATGAAGAAATTATGATTTTTCCAATTTTAAATGTATCTGCTTGTAAAACAGATAGTATAACATTTCCATATATGTCTACTTTATGTTTGCATCGTTTTTTGAACATCCTTTTATTTTTCTAGGACGTTACAAGGCTTAGAACTTTAGCAGCAATTTCTCATATTTTTAAGAAAATTTCAAAAAGCTATTTTTTCAGGGACGAGTTCAGTTCTGAAGTGGTTTTGAGTGCCCTATATATTAGAAACCCCCATAAAACACCCCATTTTGAAAACTGCACCCCTCAAAGTATCCAAAACAGCATTCAGAAAGTGTTTCAACCCTTTAGGCGTTTTACAGGAATTGAAGGAAAGTAGAGCTGACATTTTCAAATTTCATTTTGTTTTACAAAATTCATATGTAATACATTTTCTTCTGTACCACAGAAGGTTTTACCTGAGAAACGCAACTCAATATTTATTGCCCAGATTCTGCAGTTTTTAGAAATATCCCACATGTGGCCCTAGTGCAATAATGGACTGAAACACAGGCTTCAGAAGCATAGGAGCACCTCTTGGATTTTGGGGCCTCCTTTTTTCAGAATATATTTTAGGCACCATGTCAGGTTTGAAGAGGTCTTGTGGTGCCAAAACAGTGGAAACCCCCAAAAGTGACCCCCATTTTTTAATCTACACCCCTCAGGGAATTTATCTAGGGGTATAGTTAGCATTTTGACCCCACAGGTATTTTGCTATATTTTCTGGAGTTAGTCTGGAAAAACGTAAAAATTTCTAATTTTTGCAAGAAATAAAGGAGAGAAAGCACCCCAACATTTGTACAGCAATTTCTCGCGATTACGGAAATACCCCATATGTGGTAATAAACTGCTGTTTGGACCCACAGCAGGGCTCAGAAGGGAAGGACCCCCAATTGGATTTTGGAGCTCTGATTTTACTGGAATGGTTTTCAGTGCCGTGTCACGTTTGCAACGCCCTGGAGGGACCTAAACAGTGGAATCCCCCCAAAAGTGACCCCATTTTGGAAACTATACCCCTCAAGGAATTTTTCTAGTGGTATAGTTAGAATTTTGACCCCACTGTTTTTTTGCTGAATTTATTGGAATTAGTCTGTGAAGATGAAAAGAGACTTTTTTTTTGAAAAAACACAGAATTTTCTAATTTTTATAAGGAATAAAGGAGAAAAAGCACCTCAACATTTGTAAAGCAATTTCTCCTGATTACGGTAATACCCCATATGTGGTAATAAACTGCTGTTTCAACCCACGGCAGGGCTCAGAAGGGACGGAGCACCATTTGGATTTTGCAGCTCAGATTTTGCTGAATTGGTTTCAGGGGGCCATGTCGCATTTGCAGAGTCCCTGAAGTACCAGTACAGTAGAAATTACCCAGATGTGATCCCAATTTGGAGACTATACCCCTGAAAGAATTAAATTAGAGGTGTAGTGAGCATTTTGAGCCCTCAGGTGTTTTATAGATTTTATTAGAATTGGTCCGTGAAAATGAAAAAAATTTTTTTTTCCAATAACCTGTAGATTTAGCTCAGAATTTTTCATTTCCACATGAAATACAGGAGAAAAGACACCCCAAAATGTGTTACATAATTTCTCCTGATTACGGAAATACCCCATATGTGGTTGTAAACGGCTATTTGGACATACAGCAAGGGTCTAAACGGAAAAAGTGCAATTTCGTTTTTGGAGTGGAGATTTTACAAAATTTGTTTTTGACGCCATGTTGCATTGCGCTGAGGTACCAGTACAGTGAAAACTCCCGAGAAGTGACCCCATTTAGGAAACTGCACCCCTCAAGGAATTCATCTAAAAGTGTAGTGAGCATTTGACCCCCAAAGGTTTTGCAGAAATTAGTGCACAGTGGATGTTGCAGATTGAAATTGCCATTTTCCACAGATATGCTATTTCAGTGCCCAATGCGTTGGGCCCAGCTTGTACCACTGGAGACATACGCCCCATAAATTGTTAAGCGGTTCTCCAGAGTGCGGTAATACCCCATATGTGGTCATAAACTGCTGTTTGGGCACACTGCCAAGCCCAGAAGGAGCGCCATTTGGCTTTTGGAGCGCAGATTTTGCTTGGTAGTCGTTTTTGTTTAGTGTTTTACTGGTGTTTCAGTTTATAATGTGGGGGTATATGTAAGCTGGGCGGAGTGTATCAGGGTATATGTAAGCTGTGCGGAGTACATCAGGATATATGTAAGCTGGGCGGAGTACATCAGGGCATATGTAAACTGGGCGGAGTACATCAGGGTATATGTAAGCTGGGCGGAGTACATCAAGGTATATGTAAGCTGGGCGGAGTTCAGCAGGGTATATGTTTGCTGGGCGGAGTGTATCAGGGTATATGTAAACAGTGCGGAGTACATCAGGGTATATGTAAGCTGTGCAGAGTACATCAGGATATATGTAAACTGGGCGGAGTACATCAGGGTATATGTAAACTGGGCGGAGAACATCAGGGTATATGTAAGCTGGGTGGAGTTCATCAGGGTATATGTTTGCTGGGCGGAGTGTATCAGGGTATATGTAAACTGTGAGGAGTACATCAGGGTATATGTAAGCTATGTGGAGTACATCAGGGTATATGTAAACTGGGCGGAGTACATCAGGGTATATGTAAACTGGGCGGAGTACATCAGGGTATATGTAAGCTGGGCGGAGAACATCAGGGTATATGTAAGCTGGGTGGAGTTCATCAGGGTATATGTTTGCTGGGCGGAGTGTATCAGGGTATATGTAAACTGTGAGGAGTACATCAGGGTATATGTAAGCTATGTGGAGTACATCAGGGTATATGTAAACTGGGCGGAGTACATCAGGGTATATGTAAACTGGGCGGAGTACATCAGGGTATATGTAAGCTGGGCGGAGTTCATCAGGGTATATGTTTGCTGGGCGGAGTGTATCAGGGTATATGTAAACTGTGCGGAGTACATCAGGGTATATGTAAACTATGTGGAGTACATCAGGGTATATGTAAACTGGGCGGAGTACATCAGGGTTTATGTAAACTGGGAGGAGAACATCAGGGTATATGTAAGCTGGGTGAAGTTCATCTGGGTATATGTTTGCTGGGCGGAGTGTATCAGGGTATATGTAAACTGTGCGGAGTACATCAGGGTATATGTAAGCTATGTGGAGTACATCAGGGTATATGTAAGCTGGGCGGAGTTCATCAGTGTATATGTTTGCTGAGCGGAGTGTATCAGGGTATATGTAAACTGTGCGGAGTACATCAGGGTATATGTAAGCTATGTGGAGTACATCAGGGTATATGTAAGCTGTGCGGAGTACATCAGGGTAAATGTAAGCTGTGCAGAGTACATCAGGGTATATGTAAGCTGGGCGGAGTACATCAGGATATATGTAAGCTGGGCGGAGTACATCAGGGCATATGTAAACTGGGCGGAGTACATCAGGGTATATGTAAGCTGGGCAGAGTACATCAAGGTATATGTAAGCTGGGCGGAGTTCAGCAGGGTATATGTTTGCTGGGCGGAGTGTATCAGGGTATATGTAAACTGTGCGGAGTACATCAGGGTATATGTAAGCTGTGCAGAGTACATCAGGATATATGTAAACTGGGCGGAGTACATCAGGGTATATGTAAACTGGGCGGAGAACATCAGGGTATATGTAAGCTGGGTGGAGTTCATCAGGGTATATGTTTGCTGGGCGGAGTGTATCAGGGTATATGTAAACTGTGAGGAGTACATCAGGGTATATGTAAGCTATGTGGAGTACATCAGGGTATATGTAAACTGGGCGGAGTACATCAGGGTATATGTAAACTGGGCGGAGTACATCAGGGTATATGTAAGCTGGGCGGAGTTCATCAGGGTATATGTTTGCTGGGCGGAGTGTATCAGGGTATATGTAAACTGTGCGGAGTACATCAGGGTATATGTAAACTATGTGGAGTACATCAGGGTATATGTAAACTGGGCGGAGTACATCAGGGTTTATGTAAACTGGGCGGAGAACATCAGGGTATATGTAAGCTGGGCGAAGTTCATCAGGGTATATGTTTGCTGGGCGGAGTGTATCAGGGTATATGTAAACTGTGCGGAGTACATCAGGGTATATGTAAGCTATGTGGAGTACATCAGGGTATATGTAAGCTGGGCGGAGTTCATCAGTGTATATGTTTGCTGAGCGGAGTGTATCAGGGTATATGTAAACTGTGCGGAGTACATCAGGGTATATGTAAGCTATGTGGAGTACATCAGGGTATATGTAAGCTGGGCGGAGTGCAACAGGTCATAATAGGATGATGTAATAATGGGGAGAATGAATAATAAAATTAATTATCCCTGGATAGTGACGTAAGCTTTGAACCAATCCTTCATGCACAGGCTGGATTATTGGGTGCAGTAGTCGCACTTCTAAAGGGTGTCTGTGGTGTTGTACAAAACATCCGCACTCCAGTATTGCCTAATCTTTGACTTCTTCACTAGCCCCATATGTAGCACAGACCCCAAAATGTCATAGTTTCCGCTGCATTTACAGGGTCTACCAGTGGGGGCTGCAAATGATGACGTGGGGTTTTAGGTGAAGAACTGCACATATAAATTAGTCTGGGCCGTCGTTTTGCATTATTGCGTTCCAAGAGTTATAACTTTTTATTTTTCCGTTGACGAGCTATGTGAGTGCTTGATTTTCATGGGACGAGCTGTAGTTTTTATTAGTATCATTTTGGGGTACATGCGATAATTTGATCAGTTTTTAGTCCATTTTTTCTGAGGTGAGGAGACCAAAAACCAGAAATTCTTTCACTATTTTTTTTTATAACTTTTTACCGGCGTTCTCTGTGCAGTATAAACAACATGTTTACTTTATTCTGCGGATTGATAAGATTATGGCAATACCAAATTTATATAGTTTTTATATGTTTTACTACTTTTACAAAATAAAAACACTTTTTTCTAAATAAAATGTTTTAGTGTCACCATGTCCTGAGAGCCATAACTTTCTTATTTTTTTGTCGACGGAGCTTTGTGAGGGCTTGCTTTTTGCGTGACACACTGTAGTTTTTATTGGTACCGTGTTTGATCACTTTTTATTCCATTTTTTTGGAAACAACGTGACCAAAAAAGGAAATTCTGCCATTGTTTTTTATGGTATTGTTTTTACGGTGTTCACTGTGCGGGATAAATAATATGATATTTTTTTAGGTCAGGCCAATACGAACGCGGCGATACCTATTATGTCTAGTTTTTGTCTTTTTTTTCATTTTTTTTCTAATTATAAAGGGCTTGATCAGGGAAACAAGGCGATTATTGTTTTTATTACGTAAAACTTTTATTTATTTATTTATCGAAAACGTTTTTTTTACTTAATTTCACTTTTTATTTTACACATACTAGGGGACTGGAAGATCTGATCTTCTGATCCCCTGTACAATGCACTGCACTACTTCTGTATGTACTTGTGTAGTGCAGTGTATTGTAACTGTCACTTTACAACTGACAGTTGAGCATATTACGTCCTGCCTTGGGCAGGACCTAATAGGCTCCCGTACCTGGCAACCAGGAAGCCGTTGCTAGGCTTCCTGGTTGCCATTGCAACCATCAGAACCCCGCAATTTTTCGCGGGGGGGGGCAATGGGGTGCAGAGGGAGCCCCCTCCCTCTGTATCAATCACTTAAATGCTGCTGTCCCTATTGACAGCGGCATTTAAGGGGTTAAACTACAGCGATCGGAGAGGACAGTGATCGCTGTAGTTGCAGTGGGATGTCGGCTGTATATTACAGCCGACATCCGATGAAGATGGAGCGAGCACAGCTCCTGTGCCCGCTTCATCCTCAGGGCGTTACTATACGCCCATTTTCGGGAAGGGGTTAATAAAAATAGTAGTTTTTTTTTTACACCGCTTTCTCTGATCTCCTCACGGATCTCACAGAAATGAGGAGATCAGAGAAAGTGACAGGAGCTTTCTCCTGCAGACGACGTCACAGACGGCTGTGATTGGTCAGTCTTCAGAGACTGACCAATCACAGCAATCGCCGGCATTGGGGACTGCTAATTGGTTCCCAGGCCGGTAGCAGAGACGGTTAGCTGTCAATGACAGCTGCCGCCGCTGTTATGTCACAATGTGATTTCACATAGTGACAGTTTATTCCTGCTCCGCAATAGTACGGCGAAGGTACGCTGCAATAAGCAGCCAGCGACGTACTATTGCGGCGAAGGTACGCAAGGGGTTAATAGGAACAATTACCGTATTTTACGGACTATAAGACACACTTTTTAGCAAGAATAAATCTTACTAAAAAAGTCCCTGTATCTTATAGTCGGCAGTCAAGGGGCCCGGCTGCATCAGACCACCCTGACCTTTTCCTTAACCCCATCCCGACCCATGACGTGCTGGCACGTCATGGAGCAAGGGGGGTTGATGTTTGGAGCGTGCTCACGCATGGTGCCTGCTCGAAACACTGTAGGTGTCAGCTATGTTTTACAGCTGACACGCCGCTCTAATGGCCATGAACAGTGATCCCGCTGTTCCTTGCCGTTTAACTAGTTAAAGGGGTTTTTCCATGAGAGACATTTATGACATATACATAGGATATGTCATAAATGTCAGATAGATGCGGGTCCCAACACTGGGACCCGCACCTATCTCTAGAACGGGGACCCCTTAACCCTGTTCTAGCTTTTTGTGCTCACACTGCCTCTTGTCCCCTTACTGATTACAAGGAGTTATGGAAACTGTGTAACTCGCTTAGCTACGCTGTTTCTGTAACTCCCATAGAACTGAATAGTAGTTACGGAAACAGCGTAGGATTATACAGGATTATACCTCCCACACACTTTTACAATTCTCCCTGTGCTGGCTGTCATGTCCATGCAGCAGCCTATTCCTGGCTGCTGCATGTGGCTCCCTTTTTATTCACTGATCTCTGCTAACAGAGATCAATGCTGGAGGAGCTACTTGTGGGACAGCTACTGTAGGGTTGGTTCAACATAACTAGAGTGGTCAGTGATTGCCACTGCTAAGAAAGATGGAGTTGGATGCTCGTTAACAGCATCCTGCACCGTCATACCAGGAACATTCCCAGGCTTGCCACTTCTAGCACATGTGCCAGGGCTCACCACCCATGGTTTAGGTAATGTTTTTTAGAGAGAGTCAATACTTTCCGCTTATCCTATTTTTTCACTTCTGGCTCTTTTCTGCAATCTTCCAATTCCTATAGTTGTCTCTGACATCACTTCCATGTGACAAATATTTGGAAGCAAAATAGACCCCGTATTAGAGCACAGATGACTTTTGATCACAAACAACTGGTCCAAACCCTTTGCTCTTATGCCACTCTACCATCCCCTCTGTCTCAATATATATGTATGATGGCCCACATCCACATTACTTTCCAATGGAAAGCTCCCACCTTATCATTGTCTGCAGGAGTTAAAGGGGTCCTTCGCTTTGGATAATTCCTACATGTTAAAAGGGTCCCTTAACAATAAGCTGATCACAAAGTGTACCCCTGCTGGCACCTCCAGTGTTCAGTTTTAGTCTGTGGGGAAACCTGGCAGTTGGTGTACAGATTCTCTGCAGCACCTCCACAAGGGAAATGAAGCATTACATAGTGACCTTTCATTAACTCAGAATTCTGAAAATGTGTTTTCAAAACTGGACAATCCTTAAACAGTAGTTATCTGAAAAAAAAATACATACCATCAGAACAGACTACATGTATATTTGTTACAGTCACATGGCAAAATTGGCTTACCCATTTAGACACCCAGGGACTTTTTTATGGTTATCACTATTCTTTCTTCCAAACCCCCTATCCTTGTTGACCTTCTTTTACACTATATTCTAGGGACCATTAGTTTCTCATTCTTTCTTTTATTCACTTACACACATTTTTTAGGGTTACCATCCTTCTTTCTCAGAAACCCCCATCCTAGTTGACCTTTTTATAACATGTTCTTTGCCTAATATTGTGTAGTCTCTCTGCTATCAATTTTGACATGCTTGATATTCGCCCCCTGCATGGAGATGCTAGCAAAAAATATGTTTATGTTAAATTGCATCCCAATAAAACACTAAAACCATTAAAAAAACATCAAAGCATCAAAAATTACTTAATTTTTCCAATGTTGCCCTACATTCCTATCTTTTGAAGATTTGCTCCTCTGAATTACATTTTAAGTCCTATTTTATTTTTCCCTGATGAGAGATCTCAAATGTCTCTTTAAAATGTTAAGCTCTCTTCTTGGTCCCAAGCTACATCTATTATTAATTGTAATGTTCATGCCTCTTACTTTAGAGGGGTTGTACCAGAATCAAAAACATTGAATGGAGTGGCGGGCACATTCTCGACCGCTGCTCCACTCAAACTCCTCCTCGCTGTAGGGGTTGCAGTGAGGAGGAACAGGATTTTCTGGACTCTGTTCCCGTGGTCTTTGGGAGCCCCTGTGGTGGGGACCCCAGCGATCAGACAATCATCACCTATCCTTTGTTAGGCGGGAATTGTCGATTCTGGGAATCCCTTTTAAAAATAAAATTGAACTGTCCATTTCCTGGTAGCAATTTCCTTATGTCTTGTACCAGTAAGACTGTCCTCTGTCCATCCTGCTACCTGCCCTTAAGCTGAGAAGCCTGCACATTCTTTCATATTTTATTTTTTTACCAGCAGTCATTTTTTACATTCTTCAACCCATCTCTTTTCTCTTGGTAATTTTTAATCCATCCTGCCTTGTTACATTTTAGGATATGTGCACACGGTAGCATGCTTTTACGTCTGAAATGACAGACTGTTTTCAAGGAGAAAACAGCTGCCTCGTTTCAGCCGTAATTGCTCCTCCTCGCATTTTGCGAGGCTTCTCTGACAGCCGTAAATTTTGAGCTGTGCTTCATTGAGTTCAATGAAGAACGGCTCAAATTACATCTGAAAGTGTCCTGCACTTCTTTTGACAAGGCTGTATTTTTACGCGTCGTCGTTTGACAGCTGTCAAACGACGACGCGTAAATGACAGGTTGTCTGCACAGTACGTCGGCAAACCCATTCAAATTAATGGGCAGATGTTTGCCGACGTATTGTAGCCCTATTTTCAGACGTAAAACGAGGCATAATACGCCTCGTTTACGTCTGAAAATAGGTCGTGTGAACCCAGCCTTACTGTTTTAACCACAGCTTGCACAGGTGAATGCTGTGTTACAGGTTCATGTTGCATCAATTATGTCAGTAAGTGTGTTTCATGGTGTGGAGAAGAGTGTGTTTCATTGCTGTGAGTGAATTCGTTTGTGAATAACCAATCTCCATTACATCATTCACAAATTTTCTTCAATCGTATGAATCCTGGTGCTGATAGGGTGCCGCTGCCTTCTGAAACAGACGTCACGGACGTGTCGTCACTCATGGTTTTAAATATAAAATTGGCATATTGTTCTGCATCAAGCATTTGTACAGCACCATTATACTTTAGTCTGTGTCCAAGCGACAATTTTTTTCAAATAAATAGATTTCAATTTCAATTTCAATTCTGGTGCTGATAGTGTGCCGCTGCCAGTTGATACAGACGTCACGAACGTGACATGTCTTGTTTTTCATATATCTTTTTTTTTTGTAAAAAGATTGTTTTTATTGTTTTTTTTCAATACAAAATATAACAGTAGTGGCAATATATTATGTATACATAAGTTATCAGTATCATTGTACAAAGTAGATAATAGCCAACATTGGCTCCTACTCTCGTAGGAGTAGTTGTCAAGGGGTTAACGGGTTAAAAACAACTTGGAGATGTGCATCAGCTGGCAAAAGTTAAAGTTTGGTCATTGTCAGCGGGCATATGCATATTTAGAGTATTATCTCTTGAAAATATTAGATTCATTTTAGTGAAATATCGCATACTAGTATAAATGTTTAAGTAGATAGGTGTTCTGGTATATTTATGCAGGATGTTGTGAGAGGTGTATGTGGCCACTGAGCACATAATAGAAAAAGAAAAGACAATAAAAATAAATAACAATGTCGATGTGGGGAGGGAAAAGGGGTTAGACATGAGGACCTAAGGGTATACCTAAGGATATAAAGCTATAGTAAGGTGTAGTATTGGTTAAGTTCCGTTAAGGAAGTTATCCTGTACTATGTATACCTACAGTTAAGTCTAGTTTGGTAGCTAGACTTCAGAAACCTAGGAGAAAATAAGTAGTTAAGGCATGATATATAATATATCATAAATATTAAAGGCTTGAATAGTAATCCTACATAAGTAATTGAAAGTTCTGTATTCTTGCAACTGAGTTGTTCAAACTATGTTCTTTGAAGAAGAGGAAGTGGGCTATGAATTTGAGATTGATATTAGCTCAGGTTTCCAGGAAGCCCAATTGTTTCTGATTCTTTCTAAGGTTAGGGATTGTGCGGCAAACTTTAGTTCAATTTTATGGGCATGTGAGACTGATGTTCATACTTCTAAGAGTAATGGAAGATTTGGCGATTAGGATTCTTGTTGCTAAGATGATATGGGATGCCAATGTTCTTGTATGAGGAGAAAGTAAATGTGAAAACATAGTGCCAAGTCCAGTATGGGAGGTATGCTAGTTGACAGCAGGTTATTTAGAGTTTTGAAAATGGAGGATTTGAAATTTAAGCGATTTAAGAGCTGATTGCCAATTTTCTGGGCTATATGAACGTCCTAAGTCAGTTTCCCAATGTTGTATGTATTGAGATTTGATGTCGCCATTATTGCTTGTCAACTCATTGTAGAAGGTTGATATTCCTTTGGCGAGTGGTTTCCAAGTGGTAAAAATACAAAGGCTGTTATGTGGAAAACTGGTTTGTCTAGTGAGATGTAAGAGAGGAAGTGACAGATTTTTAGAAATTTAGAAATTTAAAAAAGTCTGATTTAGGTAAGTGGTATTTGGAGGATAATTGTGAGAAAGCAAGCATGTGATGATTATCTATTAAGTCTCCTATTGTTTTAGTCCATTGTTAGACCAATTGGAGAGACTGATATACGGGCCCAGCAATTGTATGAAGGTTATTGGTAGTAATGACATAGAGATTTTACTGTTATCTGGAGTCATGTCTATATATTTCTTCCAGGCCATTTAAGTGGCTTTAACACTAAGGGGTCTATAATATGCGGCTGCGAAAAAGAAGTGCAGGTCAATTCTTGGGACTTTTTGGAGCCGTTTTTCATAGACTCTATTGAAAACAGCTAAAAAAAGGGCCGCAAAAAAATGCCACGAAAAATGCAGCGAAAATCGCGAGTGGCTTAAAAAACTTCTGAAAATCAGGAGCGGTTTTCCCTTGAAAACAGCTCCGTATTTTCTGACGTTTTTGAGTTTGCGTGTGAACATACACTAATAGTCATGCTTTATCAGGTAGGGGCTTTCAGATGTGTGCAGGTGTCATATTAGAGGTTAAATATAGAAGTCCAGGTTGGTTGGGGTGTAGTAGGTAGGCATGTCTAGTGGGGGGGGTATAGGGATCTACAAAAGTAAAAACAATTAAACATATGCAAAGCATAAAACACATAAGGAATGTAAGAACATATATTATACTATTGTTAAAGAGGCTCTGTCACCAGATTTTCCAACCCCTATCTCCTATTGCAGCAGATCGGCGCTGCAATGTAGATCAGAGTAACTTTTTGTTTTTTTCAAAAACGAGCATTTTTGGCCAAGTTATGACCATTTTTATATTTATGCAAATTAGGCTTTCTTAAGCACAACTGGGCGTGTTTAAAGTTAAAGTACAAGTGGGCGTGTATTGTGTATGTACATCTGGGCGTTTTTACTTCTTTTACTAGCTGGGCGTTGTGAATAGAAGTGTATGATGCTGACGAATCAGCATCATCCACTTCTCTTCGTTACCACCCAGCTTCTGGCAGTGCACAGACACACAGCGTGTTCTCGAGAGATCACGCTGTGACGTCACTTCCTGCCCCAGGTCCTGCATCGTGTCGGACGAGCGAGGACACATCGGCACCAGGCGACAGAGGCTACAGTTGATTCTGCAGCAGCATCGGCGTTTGCAGGTAAGTCGATGTAGCCTCTGTTGCCTGGTGCCGACGTGTTCTCGCTCGTCCGACACGATGCAGGACCTGGGTCAGGAAGTGACGTCACAGTGTGATCTCTCGAGAACACGCTGTGTGTCTGTGCACTGCCAGAAGCTGGGTGTTAACGAAGAGAAGTGGATGATGCTGATTCGTCAGCATCATACACTTCTATTCACAACGCCCAGCTAGTAAAAGAAGTAAAAACGCCCAGATGTACATACACAATACACGCCCACTTGTACTTTAACTTTAAACATGCCCAGTTGTACTTAAGAAAGCCTCATTTGCATAAATATAAAAATAGTCATAACGTGGCCAAAAATGCTCGTTTTAAAAATAAAAAAAAACGTTACTCTTATCTACATTGCAGCGCCGATCTACTGCAATAGGAGATAGGGGTTGGAAAATCTGGTGACAGAGCCTCTTTAAAGAGGCTCTGTCACCAGACTTTGCAACCCCTATCTGCTATTGCAGCAGATAGGCGCTGCAATGTAGATTACAGTAACGTTTTTATTTTAAAAAAACGAGCATTTTTGGCCAAGTTATGACCATTTTTGTATTTATGCAAATGAGGCTTGCAAAAGTACAACTGGGCGTGTTGAAAAGTAAAAGTCCAAGTGGGCGTGTATTATGTGCGTACATCGGGGCGTTTTTACTTCTTTTACTAGCTGTGCGTTCTTACGAGAAGTATCATCCACTTCTCTTCAGAACGCCCAGCTTCTGGCAGTGCAGACACAGTGTGTTCTCGAGAGATCACGCTGTGTCGTCACTCACAGGTCCTGCATCGTGTCAGACGAGCGAGGACACATCGGCACCAGAGGCTACAGTTGATTCTGCAGCAGCATCAGCGTTTGCAGGTAAGTAGCTACATCGACTTACCTGCAAAAGCCGATGCTGCTGCAGAATCAACTGTAGCCTCTGGTGCCGATGTGTCCTCGCTCGTCTGACACGATGCAGGACCTGTGAGTGACGTCACAGCGTGATCTCTCGAGAACACGGCTGTGTCTGCACTGCCAGAAGCTGGGCGTTCTGAAGAGAAGTGGATGATACTTCTCGTCAGAACGCCCAGCTAGTAAAAGAAGTAAAAACGCCCCGATGTACGCACATAATACACGCCCAGTTGGACTTTTACTTTAAACACACCCAGTTGGACTTTTGAAAGCCTCATTTACATAAATACAAAAATGGTCATAACTTGGCCAAAAATGCTCGTTTTTTAAAAATAAAAACGTTACTGTAATCTACATTGCAGCGCCTATCTGCTGCAATAGCAGATAGGGGTTGCAAAATCTGATGACAGAGCCTCTTTAAGTTCATCTAGTGCAAACAACATGTGTGTTTGGTGGGGCATCTAGTAAGCCCATAAGCGTATAGCCCTTTGTGTTGAAGGCTAATTAACTGGTGAATAATTTCAGATCATGAATGATTTCCATTTTTCCCAACTACTTTACAATCCTCCTGCACATAGTTGGGTATTGAAGTGGGAGGTTTTGGATCCTCTGGTTGAGATTAGATGATCCATTTGCCTAGTAGTTTTTCTCCCTCTTCTACACTGGATTTAGTGATGGTGGTATAGTTTAAGTATAACGTCCGTGGTCGCTAACCACGAACTCCTCCCATCCTATCGCCGCCCTTTTCTCCAGAGATGTCTGCACATGTGGCCGTCCTGTTCCGCAGCCACCACTAGGGTGCGCTTGCGAGCTCAGTCCAGCCCTAAGGAGCCAGAGCGCACACATGCGTGAGATTGAGCTGATTGCTCCCAGATCACTCTGGACTATAAGAAGGGCTCTGCCCCTCCCTGCATTGCCTGAGCTTTGTTGTCGTTACCTTAGTCTGTCTTTGCAAATGGTCTCCTAAGTCTTTTCCAGTTCCCAGTGTTTCCCGTTCCTGCTACCTGTAACCTGTATCCCGTGCTATCCTGGTCCAAGTGCCGTATTGAGTTGGAGTCGTGCTGCGCTCAGTACCATGCCTGTCCTGCTACACCACGCCAGGTGCCTGCCTGCTGCCTACTCCCAGCCGAGCCTGTCTTGCTACTGTCTCAGCTACCACAGGTACACCTATACGAACTATAGACTGTGACCTGTGTCCTGTTGGCCAGCTGCCATACCGTTAAGGCGGTACGGCCCAGTGGGTCCACGTACCCAACATGACAGTAATCTCAGGCCATGGACCCTGCTGGGCAATCCACGACCATGACGACGTCACAGGAGATGCGGGCAGATATGCTAGACCTCCATTCTCAACAAGACCAACTCCTCCAGGCATTGAACATTATTGCACGTCGGCTGGAGCTGCAAGCTGCCGTTCCTCCTACTACACCTCCTGGCAGTACAGATCCTCCGACTATACCTCCTGGCACTGCTGATCCCAGATTTTCAATGCTGCTACCTCACCGCTATGATGGAGATGTGAAGACCTGCCGTGGATTTTAAATAACAGTGCCAGATCCACTTTAGCCTGTATACAAGGGCATTTTCGAATAAAGGCGCAAGGGTCATTTTCATTGTCTCTTTCCTCACTGGCAGGGCCCTTGCATGGGCGAACCCTATCTGGGAAAGACAAGGAACAGAGACCTGTGACTTCCAGGGGTTCCTACGCACAATTCGCACAGTGTTTGAGATGCCTGGAGGAGTCTCGTCTGCAGCTGCCTTCTTGCTGAACCTACACCAGGGAGACACTTCCGTAGGCGAGTACGCCATCCACTTCCGCACCCTGGCGGGAGAATTGTTGTGGAACAATGAGGCCTTGCTGGCTACATTCTGGCAGGGACTGTCTCCTGAAATTAAGGACGAGCTTGCCGCCCGAGATCTGCCATTTACCCTGGATGACCTCATACTTATGGCCGCCTGGATTGATATAAGGATCCAAAAACGGTTCCAAGAGGCTCGTCGGGAGGACTCCCTAGCCTGGTTCCTACTTTGCAGCAACCCCTGCTGTCCTCATCTGCTGTGCAGTCTTTGAAGATGGACCATCTCAAGCTATCTACCCTGGAGAGACATCGCAGACGCACTTCGGGACTCTGTCTATATTGCGGCCTCGGAGGCCATCTTGTGCGTCTGTGCCCCCAAAAGCCCCAGAGCCTAAGATTGGTTGGATAGTCAACCCTGGGTGAAGAGGGTTTTTTCTAAATTGTCACTTCCCGTGACCATAATGTCCGGTGAGAGAACGCACCGGGTCACTGCTTATCTGGACTCTGGATCCACAGCTAACTTCATTCGGAGAGACCTGGTGTATGTTCTTCAGTCCTTGGCAGGATTGCCTAGTCATTATTCTGCATTCTCGGATGTCTTCAGCAAGAAAGAGGCAGAGACGCTGCCCCCACATCGGCCGTATGACTGTCCTATCAGGCTGATTCCTGATGCATCCCTTCACCATGGTAGGGTATATACTCTCTCCTTGCCAGAGACTTAGTCCATGTCCACCTAAGTTAAGGAGAACTTGGAGATGGGCTTCATATGGAAGTCTTCCTCCCCGGCAGGAGCCGGGTTCTTCTTTGTCAAGAAAAAGGATGGTTCTCTCCGTCCCTGCATTGACTACCGGGGTCTCAACCAGATCATGGTAAAAAATAGATATCCGTTGCAATTGATTTCTGAACTGTTTGATCGTATACGAGGAGCCAACATTTTTTCCAAGCTAGACCTGCGTGGGGCTTACAACCTAATCCAGATTCGTCGGGGTGACGAATGGAAGACGGCATTTAACACCCGTGACGGACACTATGAATATCTAGTAATGCCCTTCGGCCTGTGAAATGCTCCTGCGATCTTCCAAGAGTTCGTTAATGACATCTTCCATGACCTCCTCTATGTTTGTGTTGAGGTCTATCTTGCTGACATCTTGATTTTTTCTCCAGATCCAATGACTCATCAGAGACATGTCCGTCAAGTTTTGCTGCAGTTAAGGGAGAATCGCCTGTACGCGAAGTTGGAGACGTGTGTGTTTGAGAAAGATGCTTTACCCTTCCTGGGCTACATTATCTCAGATCAAGGCCTCAAGATGGATCCTGAGAAGGTAAAGGCCGTCCTGGAATAGCCACGCCCTCAAGGTTTGAGGTCCATACAGCGCTTCCTGGGATTCACTAATTTCTACAGACAGTTCATTCCAAACTTTTCCTCACTGACGTCTCCTATCTCTACCCTTACCAAGAAAGGCATGAATGCCAAGGTGTGGACTCCTGAGGCGAAATCCGAATTTAATAGCCTGAAGAGTGCCTTCACGTCAGCCTCTATCCTCCATCATCCAGATGTATCTCGACAGTTCTCGTTGGAGGTGGATGTCTCCTGTGTCGGTGCTGGTGCACTCCTGTTCCAGAGAGGTTCTAAGGGCAAGACTATGGTATGTAAGTATTACTCTAAACTCTTCTCTTCAGCAGAACGCAACTGCTCGATTGGGGATCGGGAGTTACTGGCCATCAAATTGGCTCTGGAGGAGTGCACATATCTACTAGAGGGCACAGTTCATCCCATCTTAATATTCACAGACCACAAGAACCTCACCTATCTCCAAACGGCCCAACGACTGAATCCCCATCAGGCCAGGTGGTAGCTGCTCTTTGTCTGGTTCCAGTTTGAGATCCACTACCGTCCGGCCGAGGGCCGATGCCTTGTCCAGGTTGTTCAAGACAGAGGATACTATGGAGTCTCCACAGAATATCATTGATCCATCCTGCTTCATCCCAGTCAACCCTCTGCAAGTTAGAGACATTCCCCCAGGGAGGACTTTTGTGCATCCGGCAGACAGAACAATCCTCCGCTGGGGACACAGTTCAAAACTGGCAGATCACGTGGGAGCTCATAAGACCCGAGACCTGATTGCTCGTCAGTTCTGGTCGCCCATGCTGCCCAAAGACATAACGGACTTTGTCTCCTCCTGCACTGTGTGCGCAGCAAATAAAGTTGCCCACTCCAAACAGGTTGGCCTGCTCCAGCCACTGCCTGTGCTTGATGCACCCTGGCAACATATTGCTATGGACTTTGTCACGGACCTGCCTCCCTCTGCTGGTTGCAGTACGGTGTGGGTGGTGGTGGACCGATTCTCCAAGATGTCTCATTTTGTTCCACTGACCGGCCTACCTTCCACTTCCCGACTGGTCAATCTCTTCATCCAACACATCTTCCATCTGCACGGCTTGCCTCTGCAAATTGTGTTGGATCGGGGGGTTCAGTTCAGCAAAAAGTTCTGGAGAGCCCTATGCGGACCCCTCGGTGTGAAGTTGGACTTTTCCTCAGCCTACCAACCCCAGTCCAATGGTCAAGTCGAGAGAATAAATCAGATTATGGAGAACTATCTACGACACTTTATCTCCAGGCAGCATGATGACTGGGTGCCGCTGCTTCCTTGGGCTGAGTTCTCCTACAACAACCGCACTAGTGAGTCCACCGCCTCCAGCCCATTCTTCATTGTCTGCGGCCAACACCCACGAATAACTCTCCCTTTTTCCACTACGTCCCAGAAAGGCAGACACAAAAAGACGAGAGCCTCCCCAGTTTCTTCCAGGCACTAAGGTCTGGCTGTCCACTAAGAATATCCAGCTAAGGGTGCCATTGTACAAGTTTACTCCCAGGTTCCTCGGACCCTATGAGATTTTGAAACAAATCAACACTGTCTCCTACAAGCTTCGGCTGCCTCCTACCCTTAAGATCCCTAACTCCTTCCATGTCTCCCTTCTGAAACCTATGGTCCTGTGAGTACCCTGGACTATAAGAGGGGTCCAGCCCCCTAGTTCTATGCCTGAGCGTTGTTGTGTTCCCTATAGTTTGTCTATGTGATGACCTCCTAGTGTGTTTCTTGTTCCAGTCCCTGTACCTATACCTGTTTCCAGTTCCTGTTCCTAGCAATCCATACATTCCTGGTCTAGTACTGAGCTGTGCCAAAGTCATGCTGTGCTATATTCACGTCTGACCTGCTTCATCTCGCCTGACGTCCGCCTGCTACCTAAGTTCGAGCCGATCCTGCCCAGCTGCTGTCTGAGCTGCCACAGGTACCTATAGAACTATAGACATTCACATGCTCCCTGTTGGCCAGCTGCCTTACCGCCAAGGCGGTATGGCCTAGTGGGTCCCCAGACCCTTCGTGACAGTACGCTCAGGCCATGGACCCCGCTGGTCGATTCAAGACTATGACGACGTCACAGGAGATGCGAGCGGATATGCTGGACCTCCGGTCTCGACAGGACTCCTCCAGGCGTTGAAAATTCTTGCACGTCGGCAGGAGGCACAAGCTGCGGTTCCTCCTACTACACCTCCTGGCAATGTGGATCCTCAGTCTACACCTCTTGGCAGTATTGACCCACGTGTTTCTTTGCCACTTCCTGACCGCTATGATGGAGAGACAAGTACCTATCGTGGTTTTCTTAATCAATGCCAGATCCATTTCAGACTGTATGCTAGGACTTTTTCGTCTGATGGTGCCAGGGTCACTTTCATCATTTCTCTCCTCACTGGCAAGGCTCTTGCATGGGCAAACCCTATCTGGGAGAGAGAAGGACCAGAGACCCGTGACTTCCCTGCCTTCCTCCGGACTTTTTGCATGGTGTTTGAGGAGCCTGGACGGGTCTCATCTGCAGCAGCTTCTTTGATTAACCTGCGCCAAGGAGACACCTCCGTGAATGAGTACGCCATCCACTTCCGCACCCTGGCGGGAAAGCTGTTGTGTAACACTGAGGCTCCGGTGGCAGAATTCTGGCATGGACTATCTTCCAGAGTTAAAGACGAACTTGCCGCCCGGGATCTGCCGTCTACACTGGATGACCTCATCCTTCTGTCTGCCCGGATTGATATACGGATCCGTGAACGCCTCCAAGAGGTTCAACGGGAGGAAGCCCTTCCTAATCTGGTCCCTACTTTGCAGCAACCCCTGCTGTCCTCAGATGTTGATCCTCCTAAGAAGTCGGTAATAACGGACCAGTTTAGGTCATCTACCCAAGAGAGACAACGCAGACGCACATCTGGACTCTGTCTTTATTGCGGTCTCGATGGTCATCTTGTTCACCTGTGCCCCCAAAGATCCCAAAACCTAGGGTTGCTTGGAGTGACAACCTTGGGTAAAGATGGACTTCCGTTTAAATTGTCCATACCTGTGACCATAGTGTCCGGCGGGAAAACACATCAGGTATCTGCGTATCTGGACTCGCTGCTAATTTCATCCGCAGAGATCTGGTGGACCTTCTGCAATTACCCACCACCCCTCTGGAGAGCCCGTTGACAGTTGCCTCAGTGAATGGACTACCACTGCCAGACCCAGTTATAGCTGTGACCAAGCCGCTGAGGCTCCAAGTAGGAGCCTTTCACTCCGAACTTCTGTCGTTCTATGTCCTGCCCAAAGATGTTAACCCTATGTTGCTGGGCCAACCGTGGTTCAAACTGCATGCCTCAGTCCTGGACTGGAATTCTGGAGAGGTTCTCCAGTGGGGCCCTGAGTGTCAAGGTTGTTGCCTCGGTCATTGGCAGGATTGCCCGGGTCATTATGCTGCCTTTTCGGACGTCTTCAGCAAGAAAGAGGCGGAGACATTGCCCCCACATCGGGCGTATGACTGCCCTATTGAACTGATTCCTGGTGCATCCCTTCCCCGTGGTAGGGTATATCCTCTCTCCTTGCCAGAGACTCTGTCCATGTCCTCCTATGTGAAATAGAACTTAGAAAGGGGCTTCATACAGAAGTCTTCTAAACTAGACCTGCGTGGGGCTTACAACCTAGTCCGGATTCGCCAGGGTGATGAATGGAAGACGGCATTTAACACCCGTGATGGACACTATGAGTATCTAGTAATGCCATTCGGCCTGTGTAATGCTCCCGCGGTCTTCCAGGAGTTTGTGAATGACATTTTCCGTGACCTCCTCTATGTTTGTGTTGTAGTCTACCTTGATGACATCTTGATTTTCTCCCCAGATCCTATTACGCACCAGAGACATGTCCACCAGGTTCTGCTACGGTTAAGGGAGAATCGTCTGTACGCCAAGTTGGAGAAGTGTGTATTTGACAAGGATGTTCTACCCTTCCTGGGCTACATCGTCTCAAATCGTAGTATCGAGATGGATCCTGAAAAGGTAAAGTCTGTCCTGGAGTGGCCACGCCCTCAAGCCTTGAGGGCCATATAGCACTTTTTGGGATTTGCTAATTTTTACAGGCAGTTTATTCCGAACTTCTCCTCACTGACTTCTCTCATCTCTAACCTTACTAAGAAGGGTATGAATGCCAAGGTGTGGACTCCTGAGGCAGAGTCCGCATTCAATAGCCTGAAGAATGCCTTCACGTCAGCCTCTATCCTCCATCATCCGGATGTCTCTCTGCAGTTCTCGTTGGAGGTGGACACGTCCTCTGTCGGTGCTGGTGCACTCCTGTTCCAGAGAGGTCCCAAGGGCAAGTCAAGGGTATGTGGATACTTTTCCAAGCTCTTCTCTTCCGAAGAACGTAACTACTCGATTGGGGATCGGGAGTTACTGGACATCAAATTGGCTCTGGAGGAGTGGAGACATCTACTAGAGGGCGCAGCTCATCCGATCTTGATTTTTATGGACCACAAGAATCTGACCTACCTCCAGACGGCCCAACGGCTGAACCCTCGTCAGGCCAGGTGGTCACTGTTCTTTGCAAGGTTTCAGTTTGAGCTTCATTATCGCCCGGCCGACAAGAATGTGAGAACCGATGCCTTGTCCAGGTCTTTCGAGACAGAAGACACCATAGAAAGTCCACAGAACATTATCGATCCATCTTGCATTGTCTCGGTCAATCCTCTGCAAATTGGGGACATTCCTCCAGAGAGGATTTTTGTGCGCCTGGCTGATCGTGGAAGAATCCACCGCTGGGGACACTCCTCTATACTGGCAGGTCACGAGGGGTTGTGTAAGACCCGAGATTTGAATGCTCGTCATTTCTGGTGGCCCACACTGCCCAAGGATATTGTGGACTTCGTTTCTTCCTGTGCTGTATGTGCAGCCAACAAGGCCACCCACTCCAGACCTGCTAGTCTGCTCCAGCCATTGCCTTTGCCCAATGCTCCCTGGCAGCATATAACGATGGACTTTATCATGGACCTGCCTCTCTCAGGCTGGTTGCAGTGCTGTCTAGGTGGTGGTGGACCGATTTTCGAAGATGGCCCACGTCGTTCCTCTGACCGGTCTTCCTTCTGCTCCTCAGTTGGCCAAGTTATTTATCCAACACATCTTCCACCTGCACGGCTTGCCGCGGCATGTTGTGTCTGATCGAGGTGTTCAGTTTACCTCGAAGTTCTGGAGAGCCCTCTGCGGACTTCTTGGCGTGAAGTTGGACTTTTCCTCTGCCTACCATCTTTAGTCTAATGGTCAAGTTGAGAGGAGTAACCAGATTTTGGAGAACTACCTACACCACTTCATCTCCAAGAAGCATGATGACTGGGTGCAGCTGCTCCCATGGGAGGAGTTCTCCGACAATAATCACACCAGCGAGTCTACTAGGAATACACCGTTCGGAATTGTCTACGGCCAGCACCCACGAATTCCTCTCCCGGTGCCTGATACTTCCGAGGTACCTGCAGCTGACTCCATGTTTAGAGACTTTTTGCAGATCTGGCAGCAGACCCCCGCATGGCAGTGGACCACATGAAACAGAAGACTGACACAAGGAGAAGAGAATCTCCTCGGTTTCTTCCTGGCACTAAGGTCTAAGGTCTGGCTGTTGTCCAGGAATATCCGACTGCGGGTGCCGTCATGTAAATTTGCCCCAGGTTCCTCGGACCATTCGAGGTCCTGCAGCAGATCAACCCTGTCGCCTACAAACTTCGGCTGCCGCCTACCCTTAGGATTCCCAGCTCCTTCCATGTCTCCCTCCTGAAACCAGTGACCCTGAACCGCTATTCCAAGACTCCCAGCCCTGTGGTTGCCTCCAACGGCCCTTCGGACATCTTTGAGGTCAAGGAGATCTTGGACACCAAGAGAGTGAGAGGAAAG
This sequence comes from Rhinoderma darwinii, assembly GCF_050947455.1. Classification (NCBI taxonomy): domain Eukaryota; kingdom Metazoa; phylum Chordata; class Amphibia; order Anura; family Rhinodermatidae; genus Rhinoderma; species Rhinoderma darwinii. Next base: position 268,372,322 of record NC_134690.1, read on the forward strand.
ACTTTTTATTTGGTGGATTGGAGGGGGTTTGGCCCTGAAGGTCTTGGGAGCCAGAGGAGAACCTCAATGCCCCTACTCTTCTGAAGAAGTTTCTCTCTCGCTCTGGTCCCAAGAAGAGGGGGCGTAAGAGGGGAGATACTGTAATGTCCGTGGCTGCGGGCTGTCAGCTCCAACATCCCCCTGACAGCCGCAGCCACAAGTCGGCAAGCGCTGGCCCCAGCCTCCTCCACAGGAGACACCAGCGCTCGCGTCCACTCACATCAGCCAGATCCCGTAGGGTGCGCGCGCTTGCTCGTACCCACTCTTAAAGGGATAGCGCGTACCAGACCTCGTGGATGAACTTTGACCCGTGAGTACCCTGGACTATAAGAGGGGTCCAGCCCCTAGTTCTATGCCTGAGCGTTGTTATGTTCCCTATAGTTTGTCTATGTAATGGCCTCCTAGTGTGTTTCCTGTTCCAGTCCCTGTCCCTGTACCTATACCTGTTTCCAGTTTCTGTTCCTAGCAATCCATACATTCCTGGTCTAGTACTGAGCTGTGCCAAAGTCGTGCTGCGCTACATCCACGTCTGACCTGCTTCATCTCGCCTGACGTCCACCTGCTACCTATGTCCCAACCAAGCCTGCCCCGCTGCTGTCTGAGCTGCCACAGGTACCTATAGAACTATAGACATTCACCTGCTCCCTGTTGGCCAGCTGCCTTACCGCCAAGGCGGTACAGCCCAGTGGGTCCACAGACCCTTCGTGACAAGCATCATTTCTGTCTTCACTGACCTCTAGCGGGCGCCTTCATATCTCCTAAGAGACAGCACCACGGGTGGCAAGAAATGTTGCAAGCATTGCTGGTGGTGGCTTTGTGCTGGCATCTTCTATATGGGAATTTTTCTCTACACCACCAGCCGATAAAACCATTGCAGTCTGCAAGTTCTGCAGGCAGAGAATAAGTTGTGGCTGTTCAGGCAGAAATGTAGGAACTACAGCTCTCCTTCAGCACATGAAATGGCATCACCTACTCACGTGGATAATTCGTACTGGCCAGCAAAATGGGGGATTTTTTTCTGCTTCCGAAAGGGAGGCAAAATTGGCATTTTATCAGGATACGCTCTGTAGCCAGTTTTCTGCAGCTTTCACCTAGCAGACGCCTACCAGCCGCTTGTCTGGCCATTAGGCCTCTCTCCACTCCCCGAGTCGACGCTCCATCGCCTGTGCCAGCGTTACTGCTACAGCAGCCAATACAGTTTGCTGAACATGATGGAACAGTTCTTATATCTGACGAGCCAATCTTACGCACATCAGCAAATGAATACACACTGCCTAAACAACCAGCTTCAGTCATACCTGGACTGTGCTCTTTATCCGGGAGATACCCTGAGCCCTGATCCAATGGTACTGGTAATGATACTAGGTCAGCAGATTGGACCAATGGCAGGAACTGACCAAGTATGCAATCCGTGTACCCTTCAGTGTTCTGCCACGGAGGGTATTCAGCACGGCAGGTGGCGTCAACTCACCAGAGCGGAAAAAATTGTCCTCCAAAAGTGTGGAAAGCATTACATTTCTGAAAATTATTCAGGCATAGATCCATGAAGATTTTCACACAACTCCACCTGATGCCAATGAATAAATCTGCCAATACAGACAGTGGTCTGCCTATCCATCATATTTCATACTGTACTGCTGCTGCTACTATTAGACCTACACAGCTGCACACAGGAGTGGGATCCGGACGGTTTTCCCCCGGTTCTCCTGAACCAGTTGTTAAAGTTACAACCGGTTTGGATGTCCGGGGGGTGAAGCGGGAACCTGAAACTGCTCCCCTGAACTCAATTGTATCCGCGTCCTTAGGACATGGATACAATTGATTTATCTAGCGCTGCAATTTATTTGTCGGCGCAATTACATCATCGTGCTGCGGCATTGGGGCACTATCTACAGGAACACTATGTACAGGGGGCACTATCTACAAGGAACACTAACTACAGGGGACTATATGGGGCTCTATCTACAGGGGAATCTACAGGGGGCATTATCTACAGGGGACTTTGCAGGGGGCACTATCTACAGGGGACTCTATGGGGACCCTATGTACAGCGGACCCTACAGGGGGCACTATTTACAGCCTGTAGACTACAGGAGGCACTATCTACATGGGGCACTATCTACAGGGGACTTTACAGGGGGAACTATCTACAGGGGACTCTATGGGAGTCCTATGTACAGGGGGCACTATCTACAAGGGGCACTATCTACAGGGGACTTGATCTATAGTGGGCTCTACAGGGAGCACTATCTACAGGAACACTATCTACAGGGGGCACTATCTACAGGGGACTCTACAGGGGGTACTATCTACAGGGTACTTTAAGGGGGCACTATGTACAGGGGACTCTATGGGGCACTATCTACAGGGGGCTCTATGGGGGCACTATCTACAGGTGGCTCTATGGGGGCACTATCTATGAAGGGCTCTATGAGGCGCACGATCTACAGGGGGCTCTGTGAGGGGCACGATCTACAGTGGGCATTGGGAGTGGCACTATCTACAGGAAGCACTGTGTGTGTGTGGTGCTTTACTTAACAGTGTTTGACACATTTTTGTTCATGGGCATTGTGCATGGTACTATTATATTCAGGGGCACAGTGTATGGTGTTATTATATTTAGGGGCACATATATGATACCATTATATTCTTATGCAGAGAGTGTGGCACCATTAGAATTTTATCTTCGTTTATCAGATGCGGAAATGTTGGAAAAGTATCTGAGAGGCAAATTTTACAGAAATGTATCGTGGCCAGGAGGCATCATTATGGAGGTCTAGAGGATGGAAAAGAAAGATAAAAAGAATGACTCCAAGACGATCAGGCACATTGTCACTGGCACATGTAGTCATTGCGGTGGAAATAATGGATTTTATATATATATATATATATATATATATATATATATATATATATATTTTTTTTTTTATTATTATTTTTTTTTTACTTGCCGTTATCAATTAATTAGAATATCATCAAAACATTAATTTATTTCAGTAATTCAATTCAAATAGTCAAACTCATATATTATATAGATTCATTACACAGAGTGATCTATATCCAGCATTTTTTGCTTTTAATGTTGATGATTAAGAAAATTTCCCAAAATTAATTTCAAGTCCGATTCTATCAAACTGGCCATCGGATTCGATTTGGTCGCAAATTGAAAGTGCCCTGAAAAGTCATGTATGACACTGTAGCGTCCATGGCCGCGGGCCGTCGTGTTTACTCACCTCCCGACGCCCGCAGCCATGGATCCGTGAGCGCTGGCCCCTGTCTCCTTCCTAGGAGACGTCAGCGCTCACTTCCGCTCCGTCTTGCTGTGTCCCGTAGGGTGCGCACGCTCTCACTCGCACACGGCCTTAAAGGGCCAGCGCGCGCACAAAAGGATCGTCATCATCATCAACTGCCATGATTTCCTGGTCTATAAGAAGGCCCCAGGCCTTCTGATCCTTGCCTGAGCGTTGTTAGTCTAGCCCAGTCTGTCTCGCAAATGGTCCCTTAGTGATTCCCTGTTCCAGTTGTTACCCGTGCGCAGTCCAGAAGATTCAGACAGAGATGCATGACCTACGCACACGTCAGGATCAACTCCTTGAGGCGGTGAATTCTATCCTGGTCCGCCTGGATCTACTCCCTGTTCCACCTCCGGTTCTTCCTCCTGAAGCGGTTGCTGTGTCACTGCCCGTTGCTCCTCCTGTTTGTTCCGGATCCACAGTTCCTCTGCCTCTTCCTCCTCGCTACGATGGTGATCCCAGAGCATGTAGAGGATTTCTTAATCAATGCACAGTTCATTTTAGGCTACGGCCTCATCTCTTCCCCTCCGAGGAGGCCAAAGTGGCATTTATTATCTCCCTCCTCTCTGGTAAGGCCCTGGCATGGGCGAACCCAATCTTGGAGCAACAAGGACCTGTATCCGCAGACCTAGCCTTGTTCCTGCAGTCCTTTCGTGCCGTGTTCGAGGAGCCGGGTCGAACATCCTCTGCCGCAGCCACTCTGTTGACCCTCAAGCAAGAAGGCTCCACAGTAGGGGAGTATGCTATCTCCTTCCGTACCCTAGCAGCCGAGCTGGCATGGAACAATGAGGCACTGGTGGCGACCTTCTGGCAGGGACTGTCCTCTCACTTTAAGGACGAACTGGCGGCCCGCGACCTTCCTTCTACCTTGGATGCCCTCATCCTGTTAGCCACCCGGGTCGATATGAGAATCCGGGAGCACTCTCAAGAGGTTCGACTGGAGAGCCGGGTCCACAGACCAGCACCCTTGGTCCAGAGACCACTATTGTTCTCTCCTAGTGCGCTACCAGAAGAACCCATGCAGGTAGACAGAGTCCGGTTATCTGAACAAGAAGCAGCGCAGACGCTGCTCTGGACTATGTATGTATTGTGGCCTCAATGGTCATTTTGTGCGCCAATGCCCACAGAAACCAGGAAACTCCAGTACCTAGGGTTGATTGGAGAGGCAACTCTAGGTGGAACGTCTCCAAACGTTAAAACCTCTTCCAGATTATCGATTCCCGTGGCCATCGTCACCGGAGAGACATCACATCCTTCCTCCGCCTATCTTGACTCTGGTGTGGCTGCTAATTTCATCCAGCAGGATCTAGTGGATCGTTTTCGTCTACCCACAGTCCGTCTGGAGAGACCCCTGGCAGTTGCCTCTGTGAATGGTCTACCATTGCCTGATCCGATCATGCTCATCACAGAGCCGTTAACACTACGGGTCGGAGCTCTTCATTCAGAACAGATCACCTTCCTGGTACTACCTAAGGCTATCAATCCTATCCTGCTGGGTCTGCCATGGCTCCGTCTACACGCCCCGACCCTTGACTGGAATTCTGGAGAGGTTCTTCAATGGGGTTCCAGATGCCATAGCCATTGCCTGTCACGAGTCCGTCCTGTTGTGCCCCCTCTGCCTCAGTCACTTTTCGGTCTACCTTCTCAGTATGCTAGTTTTGCGGATGTCTTTTGCAAACGAGAGGCTGAGACGTTGCCTCCACATTGGAATTATGACTGTTCCATTGAACTGGTTCCTAATGCTTCTCTTCCCCGTGGACGAGTATATCCTCTCTCCTTGCCAGAGACTTTATCTATGTCAGCCTATATCAAGGAGAACTTGGAGAGGGGTTTTATTTGAAAATCTTCCTCCCCGGCTGAAGCAGGCTTCTTCTTCGTTAAGAAGAGAGATGGATCTCTTCGATCCTGCATTGACTACCGTGGTCTCAATCAGATCACGGTCAAGAACAAATACCCGTTGCCACTTATTTCTGAGCTCTTTGATCGCATACGAGGAGCCAGAATTTTTTCTAAGCTAGATATGCGGGGGGCTTATAATCCAATTCGGATTCGCCGGGGTGACGAATGGAAGATGGCATTTAACACCCGCGATGGGCACTACGAATACCTAGTGATGCCCTTCGGACTGTGTAACGCTCCCGCAGTATTTCAGGAGTTCGTTAATGATATCTTCCGAGATCTCCTCTATATGTGTGTTGTAGTTTATCTCGATGATATTTTAATTTTCTCCCCAGATCTGATGACCCATCGGAGGCATGTGCGTCAAGTTCTCCTGCGACTAAGAGAGAATCGCTTATATGCCAAGTTGGAGAAGTGCACCTTTGAAAAGAGGTCTTTGCCCTTCCTGGGCTATGTGATCTCGGATCAAGGCCTTAAGATGGACCCTGAGAAACTAAAGTCTGTCCTGGAATGGCCACGTCCTCAAGGCCTAAGGGCCACACAACGGTTCCTGGGATTCGCCAATTTCTACCGGCAGTTTATTCCGAACTTTTCTTCTCTGAAGGCTCCCATCTCTACCCTTACCAAGAAGGGTGTGTACGCCAAGGTATGGACTCCAAAGGCAGAGTCCGCATTCATTAGCCTCAAGAAAGCCTTCACTTCAGCTTCAATCCTCCATCACACTGACGTATCTCGGCAGTTCTCACTGGAAGTGGACGCCTCCTCTGTTGGTTCTGGTGCACTTCTGTTCCAGAGGAGCTCCAAAGGAAAGGCAGTGGTATGTGGCTACTACTCAAGACTTTTTGCTTCTGCTGAGCGCAATTACTCCATTGGAGATCGGGAGCTACTGGCTATCAAATTGGCCCTGGAGGAGTGGAGACATCTTCTAGAAGGCACAGCTTACCCCATCCTGATCTTCACCGACCAAAAGAACCTCACCTACCTTCAGTCCGCTCAAAGACTGAATCCTCGTCAAGCCAGGTGGTCGCTGTTCTTCACCCGTTTCCAGTTTCTGCTCCACTACCGTCCCGCTGACAAGAATGTGAGGGCCGATGCCCTGTCCAGATCGTTTAAGACGGAAGACACGGTGGAGTCCCTTCAGACTATCATAGACCCATCCTGCGTTGTCACCGCTAATGCTCTGCAGCTTAGAGACATCCCTCCGGGGAGAATTTTTGTTCGTTTTGCAGACAGAAAAAGAATTCTCCGCTGGGGAAACAGTTCTAAACTGGCTGGACACGCTGGTGTCCGTAAAACCCAAGACCTGATTGCTCGTCACTTTTGGTGGCCCACGCTACCTAAAGATGTTCTGGACTTTGTCTCTTCTTGCACGGTGTGTGCCTCTAACAAAGTGACTCACTCCAAGCCTGCCGGCCTGCTTCAACCTCTGCCTGTACCCAGTGCCCCTTGGCAGCACATTGCGATGGACTTCGTCACAGACCTTCCTCCCTCAGCAGGATGCAACACCATCTGGGTGGTGGTGGACCGGTTCTCTAAGATGGCTCATTTTATCCCGCTGACCGGGCTACCCTCTGCTCCCCGACTGGCGAGTCTCTTCATTCAGCACATCTTTCGCTTGCATGGCTTGCCTCTTCACATTGTGTCCGACCAGGGGGTTCAGTTTACCTCTAAGTTCTGGAGAGCCCTCTGTAAACTCCTGGATGTGAGTTTGGACTTTTCCTCTGCCTATCAGCCTCAATCCAATGGGCAAGTTGAGAGGATCAACCAGATCATGGAGAATTATCTCCGCCACTTCATCTCTTCACAGCACGATAACTGGGTACAGCTTCTTCCATGGGCCGAGTTCTCATACAACAACCACACAAGTGAGTCCACCACTTCCACTCCATTCCACATTGTGTACAGTCAACATCCTAGAGTCCCTCTTCCTGTGTCGACTTCATCTCAGGTACCCGCTGCTGACTCTGCTTATGGGGACTTCCTGCAGATCTGGAAACAGACCCGGTCCTCTATTTTGCTGGCAGTAGATCGCATGAAGCGAAAGGCAGATACTAAGAGAAGAGAGCCGCCTCAGTATCTTCTGGGGACTAAAGTCTGGCTGTCCTCTTGGAACATTCGCAAGTTTCATGGGACATGCAAGTTTGCTCCCAGGTTCCTTGGTCCTTTCGAGATTCTGCCACGGATCAACCCTGTCTCCTATGGACTGCGGCTGCCTCCTACCCTCAGAATCCCTAACTCCTTCCATGTGTCCCTCCTGAAGCCAGTGGTCCTGAACCGCTACAGCAAGACTTCTAGTTCCACAGTTGCTCCCAGCGGTCCTTCTGATGTATTCGAGGTTAAGGAGAACCTGGACTGCAAAAGGGTAGGAGGAAGGAGTTTCTATTTGGTGCACTGGAGAGGGTTTGGTCCTGAGGAGAGGTCCTGGGAGCCAGAAGAGAACCTCAGTGCTCCTGCTCTCATTAAAAAGTTCCTCTCTCGCTGTGGTCTCAAGAAGGGGGGATACTGTAGCGTCCATGGCCGCGGGCCGTCGGGTTTACTCACCTCCCGACGCCCGCAGCCATGGATCCGTGAGCGCTGGCCCCTGTCTCCTTCCTAGGAGACGCCAGCCCTCACTTCCACTCCGTCCTGCTGTGTCCCGTAGGGTGCATGCGCTTGCTCGCGCACGGCCTTAAAGGGCCAGCGCGCGCACAAAAGGATCGTCATCATCATCAACTGCCATGATTTCCTGGTCTATAAGAAGGCCCCAGGCCTTCTGATCCTTGCCTGAGCATTGTTAGTCTATCCCAGTCTGTCTCGCAAATGGTCCCTTAGTGTTTCCCCGTTCCAGTTGTTACCCGTGCCCTGTTACCCGTTCCTGTATTCCGTATTGTTCTAGTTCCTGTGCCTACCAGCGTTGGAGTCGTTTCTACTGCACCTGCTGTCGTTTGCCACGTCCAGTGTCTTCTGCCACGTCCAGTGTCTTCTGTCACGTCCAGTGTCGTCTGCCACGTCCAGTGTGGTCTGCCACATCCAGTGTCTTCTGCCACGTCCAGTGTCTTCTGCCACGTCCAGTGTCTTCTGCTACATCGGATACTGCCCACCACGTCTGGCGCCACCTGCCGCACCAGCCTCCATCCGTGCTGAAGCCACAGCCACCATCTGGACTATTCCAGGTACCTAAGCATTACTGTCTGCCATTGACTTTCGCATAGACTGTGACCTGGTCAGCTGCCTCCCCGCTACGGCGGAGCGGCCTAGTGTGTCCACATACCCTGTGCCCATGACAGACACTATGAGGTCTTCTAGGACTGTACCCCGCCCCTTTTAAAATATATATATATATATATATATATATATATATATATATATATATATATATATATATACACAGTTTTTTGCAGAAGTTTCCTTTTGACAAAGGCGTTGGGTGCAAGGACAGAATCATTACCACTAAAAGTAGGGTAGTCTTGTGTTCCCCAACAAGTGGCTCATATGTTCTCTTGAGGATGCTGACTTGATCTGAGCATGTTAGTTTCAACTATGTTTAGAGCAGGGAAAGCACAGGATATTATATGCTTGGTCATGAACTGTAACATTTCTGTAGATATTATAAGCTAGTTACACAATTCCAGAAGTCATGGACAAAGTAATATAAGCACATATATGATTAAAACAATGAAGGTATTTACGTAGGTTAAAAAGTTTAAAGAAGTTTCAAGAGGTTAATATTTATAAGCCCTAGAATAAAGCTACAACGTCTTTAGCTTCAGTTTTTCTTTCAATTATATAACACAGCCTCAACCCAATAGACATCTCCCTTTTCGGAGAATGACTTAATAAAAATGATGTCCCAGAGATTGTACTACTACTTAGAGATTGTACTACTGTCCTAGAGCATGAATATTTTGTCCAAGATTAAGTAACATAAAAACATAGATTGGCAGCAGGAAAAAAAACACATGGTCCATCTAGTCTGCCATAATACTATATCCTTTTTGTTGTACCTTAGGATAGGTATATGATTATCCCTGGTATGTTTATGTTTTAAAAGTATTTATTGTATTTGAAACTTAATTGTTGGCAACAAATTGCCAAAAGATACCTCTCGCAGGGGGGCAATATAAATAGGCAAAGATAATGTTGCATCATGAACACATCTTTCAATTAACGATGTAATACAGAAACTATAGAAATTTAACAAATGTTCAAACAAAATACACATGGGCACTGTTCAGCAAAATCTGAAGCAAATGGAAAATGAGAGTGAAAATGAAGTCACTGTCTGACATAGTAGTTCAAATTCATCTTGTCTAGGCGCATAGCTGTAAGCTTTTCACAAACCATGATTTTGATTATCCTAGCCTTCACTACGTCAATCACGGGGTTTGGCTTTTTCCGCTGTTGTGCTATATGTATCATGGCAGCCATGGTAATATTCTGTTACAGCTTAAAGGACACATTTGCAACCCTAGGTGATTTTTGCCCTTTGAGCAGGACTGAGAGTGGAGACTAGAGGGAGCATTAGTAACAGAAGCAATTAGATGACCTATCTATCTCCAAAATCTGTGGACAATTGGGCACGTCCATAAAATGTGGAGGCGAGAGCCTATCCCATCACACACCCTAAAGCATAAATCTGATACATCTGGATAAATGGCATGTAACCTAGTCAGTAACATGTAAGCTCGGTGGAGTACTTTAAGCGATGTGTCAGTGAGTGAGACCTGCCAGCTGTTTTTGCTTAGTGACGTTTAGCTTTGGTGCCAGCACTTAAGAGACAAAGTGAAATCAAAGTCAGATTCCCACTGTAACATAAATGGAAGTTTGTTCTGATGCTGTGTCCAATTCAACACACTATAGAGACGAGACAAGCTCCCAGGGGCTACAGGATGATATTCAGATGTACTCCATAGAACTAAATTCTAATTTAGTAAAGAGGCTATTGAAGGAGGATAGGAAGTAAAATATCTGTTGCTTTCACCACCATTGACCAAGGGTTGTGTTAACCAACATCAGTTTACCTCGCTGTAGAAAGTCACCTAATGTACCCACAGCGCCACCAACTAAACTTTCCCTGGAGGAAAAGCTGGTTAACTAAACAAAGAAGTCAGGATAGATAGGCTAGATTGCAACGTATATTTTAATCAGAACTGGCGCCACAAGAGGTTGGAGAAATAAGCAAAAGGGGCATGTTGTTTAAGAGTAGAAGGCAATGGTAACGTAGTCCACAAGAGTGTTGACCAAGGTGTGGGTGCAAATAGATTTGCTTCACTAGTAACCCAAAGGAGGCAATTTCTCCAGCCTGTATCGGGCTAACTGCACAATCCAGGCAGCAATGTGTTACTTGACTAGATTAGATACGGACATGGCATCCACACCCTTGTGGAGATACATAATGTTCCTGGCTATGCAAGGTCTTTTTTTGAGACCATACAAAGGAGAAGACTTATTTTTGTAATGCTTGGATGTGTGACCTAGTATTGGGAGGTTGCGAAACAGATAGAGAAACCTCGGCAATAGCACCATTTTTACTGAGTGTATTCTACCTATCCATGACAAATACAGGCGGTTCCATTTCAGTAAATCTGACTTTAGTTTTTTTCAAAGGGCAAAATAGTTCCATTTATATAATAGGTGTCATATTAATTGAGGGGATTTTTAGGCAAGCAGCGGAGATAGAATAGAACGCGTTTAGTGCTGTCATAAAAGGACCCTTAAACCCCATCATGGCGAGAGTTATTTGTAGATAGAACCAGGACAGAGTATAAAAAGCCTTTTCTATATCCAATGCCAGGATTGATAAAGGGGTATTTGAACAATTATCAACCAGGCTTGGAAATCATGGTAATTAGGGCCATAAGGAAATCTGAATAGATCCCAGTACCATGGAAAATATAGCTAAACAGATTCACTAAATGGGGGAGAAAGAGAGGGAGACATATTTATTTGTTATATTTCTCTGTCAGGTCATCCAGGCCTGTAGCTTTACCCAGTTTAGGTCGTTTAACCGCCTCTTCCACCTCCTCCTTCATAATAGGAGAATTGAGGTATGTTAGGACAGCAGTAGATAATTGTGCCAAATTAATGTTCTCCAAAAAGGTATGGGTAGGGGACGCAAAGGGGATGGAGGGTGCCTCATATAGTTTCTGGTAATATTCAAATAACGTAGACTATGTCTTATCCGGACTGGGTAACATATGACTTGGTTGGACCTGGATTTTATGTCTAGTATTTAATGTTTTCTTTTCACAAAGTTTACGAGCTAGAAGCTTATCAGGTTTGTTAGCCTGATGAAAATAGATGGCTTGAGTCCATGCCAATGCCATTTCAGTTTTATGTGTAAGTAGTGTATTAAGCTCCAACCTTGTGTCCCTTATGAGTTTCTGGAGATATTTGGAGGGTTTTCAGAGGTGGTAGATTTCTAGCCTAGCAATATTATGCTCCAAATCCTCCTGTACTCTAGTTCTTTCTTTTTTTTAGCCGAGAAGCCTAAGAAATTAAGAAGTCTCTAATAACCGTGCCAGCCAGTATACATCTATTGACACTGAGGGGTCAGCATTAATGCGAAAGTATTAATCAATTTTCTCTCGAGCCTTAGTGGCTATATTGGGATTAGTCGGTAGGGCTTCATTAATCCTCCAGGTATATGGCATTTTTGTATGGGGACCATGGTTGAAGTCTGTGAGGACCATATCGTGGTCAGATCAGGCACATATGGCATGATGAGAAAAGGACATGGTAGTGAGACAGAATTACTGAGGATCCAGTCAAGTCTGGAATAGTGGTGATGTGCTGGGGAGAAGTAAGTATAGCCTCTGGTCCTAGTGTTAAATTCTCTCCAAGTATCAGAAAGGCATTTAATATGGCAATCTTTTGCACCTGGGATCTAACTGGAGAGGATGTCGCTGTAGAATCTATAAAAGGGTGTAAAGTGAAGTTGAAGTCTCCACATAAAAACAGTCTAGTATACTCAAGTTGGGTTAGCAATTCACATAAAGATAGAAAAAATTCTATAAGCGAGTCATTGAGATCGTAGGTATTTAAAATACATCTTTTATTACTATAGAGATCTCCCATCAAGATTAAATAATGCCCCTGTGAATTAGTGAATCTCTTGGTTACTTGCAAAGGCAGAGAGTTACAGATAAATGTGGAGACTACCCGACTTTTAGTGCAAAACATGGAGTGATAGTGAGTGTGATAACGCAGGTTGAAAAATGTAGGGTGGGAGGGAGGATGAAATTAAATTCCTGAATGCAAAGAATATCTGGATTTTGTTTTGCATAATCAAAATATGCTTTCTGTCTCTTATGCCGAGAATTAAAACCCCGGACTTTAAGGCTTAGAATTTTACACATGGTAAGAAAGAGGAATATGCTAATGCTCATGTGAAGGGTGGGTAAACAAAAGGACCAGTACTGTCATTGAAAAAAAGAAAAGGCTCGTGGACATCACAATTCTAATAAAATAAAAACGAAGAAAACCTTAAACGAGAGTCAAAAACTCTCTAAAACACAATGTTTAAGAGGGTGAATGTGACCTAATATCGTGGCCATCCGACTCCTCCAACAGTGTAGAACAACATCAAAGATCATACAGTGGCAGTGGTCTAGTAAACGTTCATCACATGTTGGTCTAGGAAAAAGGACCACTCATGAATGAACGACAAAGAGCAGATGCAGTAGTAATAGGACATGTGCAGTGGCGTAACTATCGCCGTAGCAGCTGCTACGGGGCCCGCGGCATGAGGGGGCCCGTGTCGCCCGCCGGCACGGGCCCCCACCATGGCCGGAGGCTCCGCTAGCAGCCTCTATGGCTGCTACAGCGCGACGCCACTGAACACTACGGCAGAGCAGGGAGGCATCTCCCCGCTCTGCCATTAAACAAAAGACATGTATCCCCTATCCAAAGGATAGGGGATACATGTGTGATCGCTGGCAGCGATAAGGAGAACGGGTGACTGAAAGTCCCCTGAAGTTCTCCATCACAAACCTCGGACTTCCGGGGTCTGTGTCGGCAGCTCCGGAGAAATGAATGGAGCGCCGGTCCCTCTTGTGCGCATGCGTGACCAGCGCTCCTTTCATTTTTAGTGAGCTGCGCAGACGCCGGAAGTCCGAGGTTAGTCATGGAGAACTTCAGGGGACTTTAAGTTTCCCGTTCTCCCTATCGCTGCCAGCGATCACACATGTATCCCCTATCCTGTGGATAGGGGATACATGTCTTTTATTAGGACACACTGTAGGTCGCATTTTTTTGGGAGGGGGGACGCTGCATGGCGTTCCCTACAGGGGGGGGCTGTATGGCGTTCCCTACAGGGAGGGACACGCTGTATGGCATTCCCTACAGGGGGAGACACGCTGTATGGTGTTCCCTACAGGGACGACGACGCTGTATGGCGTTCCCTACAGGGGGGGGATGCTGTATGGCGTTCCCTACAGGGGGACGGATGCTGTATGGCGTTCCCTACAGGGGGGGACGCTGTATGGCGTTCCCTACAGGGGGGCTGTATGGCGTTCCCTACAGACCCCCCCTGTAGGGAATGCCATACAGACTCCCTGTAGGTAACGCTATACAGCCCCCCTGTAGATAACTCCATACAGCCCCTTCTGTAGATAGCGCCATACAGCCCCCCTGTAGATAGCGCCATACAGCCCCCCTGTAGATAGCGCCATACAGCCCCCCCTGTAGATAGCGCCATACAGCCCCCCCCCCCCTGTAGGGAACGCCATACAGTCCCCCCCTGTAGGGAACGCCATACACCCCCCCTGTAGGGAACGCCATACAGACCCCCTGTAGATAACGCCATACAGTCCCCCTCTGTAGATAGCGCCATACAGCCCCCTCTGTAGATATCTACAAAGGGGGCTGTATGGCGTTATCTACAGGGGGGCTGTATGGCGTTATCAAAAGGGGGGGTTTGTAAAAAAGGCACTATCTACAAGGGGGGTTGTGTGACACCCAGGGGAGGGGGGCCCCAGTCAAAAGTTTGCTATGGGGCCCAGTCTTTCCTAGTTACGCCCTTGGACATGTGCTATGATGGGGTAACATTGTTTAAGGTTAAACTGTAAAGTAATCATAAGTAAATGAACACACATGGGATGGAGACCTCGTGACTCTCATAAGGTGTATAATCACCTGCAATCCCAGGCATGTTTAGATTCACTTACTGATGATTTTACAACCTCATCCACTGGAAGTTTGTTCCAAGTATCTACTGCTCTTTCAATAAAATAATATTTTCTGACATTGCTTCTGATCTTCCTTCCTCCAACTAATTTCAGATGCTGTCTACTTGCTTTTTTGATTAGTATCTTATGAAAAGCACTTTCCTCCTGAACCTTAAAACAATAACTATTGGAGGCATAAACAAGAAGCACAACTTATTGATTTTGATCACATTTAATCACTGATAACAGAACTGTGGCAGTGGAAGGGATAGCAATTGGCTTTGCCCGTGAATGAATGATCTGTCCCACCATCCCCAAATTCACATATTGGATTGAATATAATCTGAAAATCTTCCCATAGATTGTGTAGATAACAGTGCATGATGTCAAGGAAGGAGCATAGAAAAAGAGCTGAACTTAAAGAAGCTCTGTCACCACATTATAAGTGCCCTATCTCCTACATAAGGAGATCGGCGCCATAATGTAGGTGACAGTAATGCTTTTTATTTAGTAAAACGATCTGTTTTCACCACTTTATTAGCGATTTTAGATTTATGCTAATCATTGCTGAATGCCCAAGTGGGCGTATTTTACTTTAGACCAAGTGGGCGTTGTACAGAGGAGTGTATGACGCTGACCAATCGGCGTCATGCACTCCTCTCCATTCATTTACTTAGCGCAAAGGGATCCTGCTAGATCCTTATGTGCTGTCTTATACTAACACATTAACGATACTGAAGTGTTTAGACAGTGAATAGACATTCCACGGGATGTCTATTCACAATCTCTGCACTTCATTACTCTGTCTGTGGTAGTTACAGCAGAGGAAGCGTAGTCTCGTTGTAACCTGTCATCTACCGCGTAATCTCGCGAGACTACGCGTCCTCTGCTGTAACTACCACAGACAGAGTAACGAAGTGCAGAGATTGCGAATAGACATCCCGTGGAATGTCTATTCACTGTCTAAACACTTCAGTATTGTTAATGTGTTAGTATAAGACAGAACATAAGGATCTAGCAGGATCCCTATGCACTGAAAAAATGAATGGAGAGGAGTGCATGACGCTGATTGGTCAGCGTCATACAATCCTCTGTACAACGCCCACTTGGTCTAAAGTAAAAATACGCCCACTTGGGCATTCAGCAACTCATTAGCATAAATCTAAAATCACTAATAAGTGGTGAAAACAGATCGTTTTTCTAAATAAAAAGCATTACTGTCACCTACATTATAGCGTCCATCTCCTTATGTAGGAGATAGGGCACTTATAATGTGGTGACAGAGCCTCTTTAATTAAACTTTCATGTCCTACCTAGCAGCAAAATCTGGCTGATGTACTCATTGTAGCTTAACTGCACTTAGATTAGTATCAGGAAAGTAGACCAAGTCCAAGCTCCATTAGGCCACATTCAGACGTGGCGGAATTTCTGTTGAACTCTGCTGTGGACAGTCCGCAGTGGAATTCTGCAGCAGCCGTTTTTTACATTTGTTTCTATAGATTTTTAGAAAACTTAGTTCAGACGTTGCGGAAATTAACAGTGCGGAAATTAGGCTGCGGTGCAGAATTTCCCCTCCGCAGCATGCTCATTATGTTGCAGAGGAGCAGCATAATTTCACTGCAGATTTCAGCCTTTGCAATGCAAAAACTGGAATCTGTAGCAGGTCCACTGTGATATCTGCAACGTTTGAATTACCTGTCAGATATGCAAATGTTGGTGCAGATTCGTTGCGTAATTGCCCCGATTCTGCACCAACATTTGCAGCGGGTATATTCAGACATGGCAGATTTGTTGCAGAAATTTCAACACTCAAAATGGTTTCTAAATATGTGAATGTGGTTGTTTCTGCAGCATGTGTATGGATCTCTGCAAACCCCATTCAGATGATTCGGATAGTTGAAAAAATGTCTGCAACAAGTCTGCCATGTTTGAATATACCCTAAAAGGGGTTGTACAGGATTAGAAAAACATGGCTGCTTTCTTCCAAAAATAGTGCCACACCTGTCCACAGGTTGAGTGAGGAATTGCATTTACTTCAATGGAGCTGATACCTCACAGAACCTGTGGACAGGAGTGGCACTGTATTTGGAAGAAAGCAGATATATTTTTCTAATCCTGTACAACACTTTAACATGCATGCTAGGTTGCTTTTTTCTAAGGGGGTTTAGGCTAAACATTCAGTCTTAATTAATACTTGATTAGGAGACTTTGTCTATGGAGAAAACCAAAAAGTTTAAAGCATCTATTAGATCCTTTTGTCTTGTTACAAATATTCTCTTACAAGGAAGCCTGGGGTGCTCTTAGGCCTCATTCACACACATTGCAGATTTGGTCAGTGTTTTGCATCAACATTTTAAAGCCAAAATCAGAAGTAGATTCAAAGAGAGGAACTATACAACTTTTTATTTTATTACCCCGGTGTTTAGGATCCAGTCCTGGTTTTGGCTTAAAAATACTGATACAAAATACTAACCAATTCTGCAAAGTGTGAATGAGGCCTTAAAAAAATCCATATAAGGGTATGTTCACATGGCTTATTTTCTGCCATTTTTTGGGCTGTAAATTGTCGAAAAATGGCGGAAAAATTGGAAGAAGAATGCCTCCAAACATCTGCCCATTGATTTCAATGGAAAAAACGTTGTTCTATTCCGACGTGGCGTTTTTTACGCAGCCGTTTTGAGAAAACGGCGCGTAAAAAAACGCCCCGTATAAAGGAGTGCATGTCACTTCTCGAGACGTTTTTGCAGCTGTTTTTCATTGACTCTATAGAAAAACATCTCCAAAAATGGCCGTAAAAAACACTGCAAAAAACGCGAGTTGTTAAAAAAAAAACGGCTGAAAATCAGAAGCTGTTTTCCCTTGAAAACCGCTCCGTATTTTCAGACGTTTTTTAGTAAGGGTGTGAACATACCCTAAGGGCGGGTTCACACATGGCGGATTTTCACTTAAATTCCGCTGCGGACACTCCGCAGCGTTAATCCGCAGCGGAGCCGTTTCTCCATTGACTTTCACTTTAATTTCGCAGTGTTCGTTTACACGATGCGTACAATTCCGCTGCGGAGCATAGGCTGCGGAGCGGAATGTGGTGTCCGCAGCATGCTCTGTCTGTTGCGGAGCAGTGGCGGACTGGTTGCGGACTCATGGCGGAATTTCTCCATTGACTTCAATGGAGATTCTAAGTTCCGCAATGAAGTCCGCAGCTGTCATGCACATGTTATGTGTGGTGCGGAGCGTATTGGTTTTTTAACATGACATTTCTTCATTCTGGCTGGACCTATGTATTTCTAGGTCTACAGCCAGACTGAGGAAGTCAATGGGGCTCCCGTAATGACGGGAGCGTTGCTAGGAGACGTCAGTAAATAGTCACTGTCCAGGGTGCTGAAAGAGTTAAGCGATCGGCAGTAACTGTTTCTGCACCCGGGACAGTGACTACCGATCCCAGTATACATGTATCTGTAAAAAAACATATAAGTTCATACTTACCGAGAACTCCCTGTTTCTGTCTCCAGTCCGGCCTCCCAGGATGACGTTTCAGTGGAAGTGACGGCTGCAGCCAATCACAGGCCAAGCACAGGCTGCAGCGGTCACATGGACTGGCGCGTCATCCAGGGAGGTCGGGCTGGATGCCGAAGGAGGGACGCGTCATCAAGACAACGGGCGGTAAGTATGAATTTCTTTTACTTTCACTAGGGAAAGTGCTGTCCCTTCTCTCTATCCTGCACTGATAGGGAGAAGGGAAGCACTTTTCCTGCAGTCCGCAGCGGCCAGTCCGCATCAATTTTCTGCACATTTTGTGCAGATCCGCAGCCGTAATCCGCAACCCGGATTAGGTGCGGCATTGATGCGGACAGTTGCGGAGGAATTCCGCCATGTGTGGTCATGCCCTAAAGCTGATTTTGAAAGCTTTACACATTTCAAGCCATTCCACATATGTGTCAATGGAAAACTTTATTAACTGAATCTTCAAGCCATGATCGGAGTTATGTAAGATAAATCAAGTTTCTTTAAACTTGTGGTCATATATAGTGCAATTATACTGAATGACAAGTGTGTAAGAGAAATAAAACTCACACAAATAAGGTTGGTATGGAGAATACTGATATTACTGAGTGCACCTTTTTGTCTTTATATAGCGGAAACTACTGAAGAAATGTAATTGTATCTAGCAGTGTCTTTGGATACTACTTATTTTTAGATATCTGCACAAAACAAGACTGCAGATTTCTTCTTCATGCTTTTTAAATTAGCATGATAATATGGGAGAAAATCATGGATGTTAAATACAGTACAATCTGACATAATAAATACAATGTTAAACTGAATAAGTTCATAAGAAGACAGGTTAATGGGTGATTTCACGAGAGTTGCGGGGGTGACTACAAAAACATCAGACTTGACACAAATTCATTATGCCAGATTTTTTTCTTCTTTTTAATTGTATTTAAAGGTTAACGAAAGATGTATTGTGTCTAGTACCACTATATTTATCTTACAAAATATGACAATATTGTTTAAGAAATATTATATTTTATATGATAGCATTAGGTGAAAAACCTGATGTCAACAGGTCTCACCGACCCATTCATTCATTTATACTGCATACTGCGTATGCTTACAGTATATGTCTATGAGACAAAGGCATGATTATACAGGTAAATCATTTACTTGTACCCAATGGGACTTTTGGGACAAGGATATTGTGTACTGCACACATAAAGCAACCTAATGACAATCATTCCATCTTATAACATGGTAAAATATTCTTGCACATTGCAAAGATACTATTGTTGGGTGTTTACTAATAATTCATGTTGATTTCATGATTTCTGTGATTGATTTAATGTTGCCATTGCAAGTATCTGGAGCAAGCTAATGTATAACTTTGTCACCCTGTCCTCAGTGTCTGCTTATGAACCCATCACAGTCATTCTGAAATGATAAAAAGATCTAATAATTGAAAAGATAAAGTAAAGGTAAAGCAAGCAGGACAAGTGCTGCAAAACTAGGGAGCAAGGAATTTAAGGCTTCTGTGTGCAGCTTATAAAAGTGACATGCATATTTATATGTATATACAGGTCCTGGGATAAGGTAGTGATCATGGGGACACTTTTTCCTGCCAGAACACTACAGTTACCATCTCCAGAGCCTGAACTGGCTGCTTCAGGAGCAGTAGGTTGCATTAAAAGGCATAATAAATGTAGATAAAGCAGACTTTAAGTTTCCTGCAATTTGGGACCCTGCTCCACATCTGTACATGCACTGGAAGGCATTGTATGATAATTGATGATGTACTTACCTGCCAGAGCAGCCCCACAGGTGGTAATGATAACAGCAGTGAGCACCCCTACAGAGGGCAGCCCGTTCCTAAGCACCAGCACTCCAATTAATAGGGTCACCAGGGGCAGACATCGCTTGAACACAACGTACATAGGAAGACTAAGTCCTCGAAGAGACCACAATGTAAGGGTGGACTGCAGAGTGGAGAGAACTGTTACCCCTGCAAAGATCCGTGCGAGCTGGAACCCATATGGAGGAACAGATATCTTCCCACAGCGCCTGAGCACCTCCAGTGTGAGAGCTGCAGTGGAGCTGGTCATGCACTGCACTAGGGTTAGGAAGGAGAAGTGGTACTTGCTTATTAGGAACTTGAGCAGGATGTTGAGGGAGCCAGAGAACACCCCATGTGCTATAGCCACAGAGATCCCCAGGAAACGTCCCTTGCAGAGCTGCATCCTGAGTACCAGGCAGAAACTGAGCACCAAGAAGAGTTTCTGCACACAGAGGGGAATCCCCTTATGTCTTAGCGCTTGCCTGAGACACTGTGCACTAACTGAACCCAGTGAATCCCCTTCTAGATACTGTGTGCTCAGCCTATGGACAGCAGCTGTGGAAGCAGCATCACCTCCCTATTGGTGAAGCTGGAATAGAAGAGGAGGAAAAAGTAACTCCCTGGATGAAAACGATCAATAGGGGAACAAAAATTATACTATGTATAGGATAAGTGAGTGGAATGCCTCCCCCTCCCCCACACAGGGACCAGTCTCTGACGCATTTGGACAAAGGGTACCTATGAAGATTCGATTTAGTCAATTCTTTGTGAGTAGTCTGAATGTTTTCCTTAAGTCAGTTCAAATAATGGGTTGAATGATAAATATTATATCAAACACTGCATTTATAAATATATATATATATGTGTGTGTGTGTATATATATATATATATATATATATATATAGATATATATCTGTATAGATATATATATCTATATAGATATATATCTATATATGTCTATATATAGATATATATACATATATACAGCTATATATATATATCTATATCTATATATATATATATATATATATATATATATATATATATATATAATTATACATCTATCTATCTATCTATCTATCTATCTATCTATCTATCTATCTATATATATATATATGGTCTCAATGACCAAGGGATCAATGAGGTAATTGATTGGCGACAGAGGTCAGAAAACAATAGCACTGTGGTAACGGCAGTATATATAGAGTGGCTATCAAATATACTATACACCACCAGGAGTACTGTGATCACTCAGGACATTTGACCAAACTACTCTCTAGCTTCATATGTTGCAGCCAGGTGCTGTCTTGCTGATTTTTGTTATTGTTGTTATTATTATTATTATTCTTATTATCATTAGTTTCTTTTTATAAGCATGTCATAGCCAGATTTCTGTAAAAACAAAATATTTGTGAGCAATTGAATTTAT
Organism: Rhinoderma darwinii; assembly: GCF_050947455.1. NCBI lineage: Eukaryota > Metazoa > Chordata > Amphibia > Anura > Rhinodermatidae > Rhinoderma > Rhinoderma darwinii. The sequence continues at coordinate 268,393,457 of NC_134690.1, forward strand.
TACGTGCATCTTTAGTTTGAAGATTATTACAGACTCATGTAAGAAAAATAAACTCTGGGTTTAATGTTTGGGAGGTCACAATGCTGTAGCAGTTTGGAAAACTTAACTTTAACCATGAATGTATAGTTATTACAGATCTATTCGTGTACAGTTTGTATACTGATAACTGGCTGTATAATACATCTGTTCTGGTTGCATTGGTAACAATAAATACAGAGTACAGGAATGAGTGAGGTTACATGGATCATCGGACAACGTGTTGAGCTACTGACACTTGAGGAAGCTGCACTGCACAATACTCAGCATGCTGTAGCTCACTTGTAAGTTATATGTGTGGGAGTCCTCCAGTCCTGAAAGAGTTAATTGCATGTTGCTTTGAAGGCAGTGTTGCAGAAGAAAACATGCCAGTGGTTAGGTCGGCAGTGTGAAGGAGTTGGGGCATCCAGGGTAAGGTCCTAGTATGGCTCTTGCCCACAAGCTGAGAGGGTGAAGCAATGCTCTGTGGAGCTGGCAGTGCTCTCTGATGAGGCGTGGTGCTGAAGGACAGCAGCTTCCCATTACTGGTGCGGTGTGTCACAGCATTGCGGCAAGTGCATGTGGCCAGACAATTGTTGCAACTTGTGACATCATATCCTAAGATTTATGGAGGTGTGAGGGATAAAATCAGGACATCCTTACTGCACATTTATCTATCAGCCTGTTCTAGCGTTCAATATGGAGCTTAGAAGGGGACACACACCTATAGGGGCACACACGGGCACACCTATATGGTTTTACAACAGGCATCAAGAGAAGTATGTGCCCACTGCTGAAAGTGATATCTCTTGCTGAGCTCCCTCAGACTTTTTTTTTTCAACTAAAAAATAAATAATATGATTCATATATGTGTGTGCGTGTGTGTGTATATATATATTTATATATTTGTTCTCTAATTTCTAAAGATGGGTAACCAGAATTTGATTGTCAGCAGATCGGGTGAGACATAGAGAGTTATTCAGTTGTACAGATGCTAACGTTGTAAGGTATGTAAAAGACCAATGGAAGACTTGCCCAGGTTTTACAAGTACTTTGGAAGCTAAGCTAGGTGTTCCGCTTCAGTGCTGCTTATTCTTCCACTCTAATGAGTTGGTCTACCTTATTTTTCTGGTGTGCAATGTTGGGCTTGATGTAGATCTCCACAAGGCTGGGAGAATTAGCTAAGCACCTACCAGCAAATGTTGTATAAGATTATTTCTCTAGCTACTTTTGCCATTTTTTAACATTAGTCAAGCATACACATGTTTATTTATAACTAAGGAAAACATTTTTTTAATTATTGCAATGTATGTGGTTTAGCTTAACAAAACATTTCTATAATAGGTTTTTATTAATAATTTTGTACCGCAGTCACATGCTCGATCTCCAGCCTGTCTGTCTCCTCTCCTGAGGATATATGTATGGGTTAGTTCACACTGAGTTTTCAGCTCTGTTTTTTTTTAAGTGGTTTTGTACCACACACGTTTTTTTGTTTAGGCGTTTTTTGAGGCGTTTTTACCTCTTCCTTCAACAGGCCAAGGAAAAAACTGTGAGCGGTTCTTGCCAAAAATCTCATCGAAAAACGGCCACGACCGTTTGCATCATTTTTTCCCATCTCCCATTTATTTCAATGGGATTTTTCAGGCGGAAAACGCCTCAAGAACGGCCATGTGCCTTTTTTTTTTTTACTGCGAATAGACAAAAACCGCTCAGGAAAAAAAACATCTCTGTCTCCCATTGAAATCAATGGGAGGAGATTTGGGGTATTTTTTTGGCGGTTTCCACATCAAAATCAGTGCCAAAAAACTGTGGGAATAGCTGAATTATGATAAAGTTGAGTGTGGTCACATTCTTTTCTCCAGAAGTGCTGGGAGCATACTGTTTACATGCCACCAACACTTCCACCTTCTCATTTTGCAGCGGTAAATGGCCACTATCCCATAGAGCTGGAATAGGGGGCAATTATGTTCTTTCTATTTTATGTATTGTCTTCCGGTAATTATGTATGGTGATCATTTACCTTATAAAGCAAAATACATTTATTAATTTCCATTATAAATAGGAACTTGGTATTACCCTATCCCTCTCTTTATAATAGTCATGCTCGACCAGATAAATATGTAGCTGATAGTCATAGTATTTATATATGAACACAACTGGGTGTTGTAACAGCTTAGTTCCAAAAATATATTGGGAGCATCTGAATTATAAACTGCCGCATCATGGAAACTGTTCTTGCCAGCAGATGTTTTCCAGCAGTTGTACGTTAGTGACACTGGCACCTGACATTAGTGCTTGGTCCTAGCACTTGTTATATATTTGAACAAAATCTGCATTAAGAAGTAATATATTAAAATTCCATATACATTTACATCTCTCTGAAAAGGGAAGACGGGGGGTCCTGTCAGTCCATACTGACACAGCCTCCAAAAATTTATTTCAGTCATCTAAAAGCCTTTGCTTTCTTGCTTTAGGAATCTTCTTGCAGAATGCTTCTAGTGAAGATATGTAGCTGTCTTGCATACGCGTCATTTTTAGATCTAATCCCAAATTTTCAATAATATTCAAGTCTTGGACTTGAAGGAAGGCCATTCCAAAATCTTAAAAAAAAAAAATTATACAGCTAAAGTATGTTTTGGAGTATTGTCTTGTTCCAATTTCCAGCCTATTGTCAGTTTCAGCTTCTTCACTGACTGTGGGACATTGACTACTAGTCTCTGTTGATATTTAACAACCAAAGCAATTGCATCAGACAAATGTCCCCAGAGTAATCACTCACTGGTGGATGGAGACACCAATAGCAAATCCGTTAGAGGTATGCAGACATTAGCAATAGATAACCTACAAAGGAAACGTCTGTAATCACACCAAGCATAATACAAAAAATACTTTATTTAGATATACAATACATAAATATATTAAAAATGGATCATACAGCGCAAGAATAAGGCGTGGTTTTTCTTACGGTTATTTTATTACTGATAGCCTATTCAGTGTACACTGCTTCACTGTGGGTTTAACTAGTAACTGTTTGAGATTGAATTCGCTATATTTTCTACATATCAGCACCCATGACACATTATTACTATGTCCTCCTTTGGGTATATGACAAATTATTCTTGCACTGTATGATCCATTTTTATTATATTTATGTATTGTATATCTAAATAAAGTATTTTTTGTATTATGCTCAGTGTAATTACAGACGTTTCCTTTGTAGGTTATCTGTTGATATTTAGTAGAACCCATTCTTCACTATTTCCTCACAATATTTCCAGTGCCACTAGCTGACACCCAACAGTAACAGTGCACAGCGAACGGGAGGTTTATGGTAGTGACGCGGTGGTTTTTGCCTTGTATATATATATATATATATATATATATGTAACCAGTCTATAGTCTAAGAGATTTCTACTTGGTCTTACCCGTCTTGCCTTCACATATTTCTCCAACTTCTATTTTTTATGGACATTGCAGTGGAAATTGCAAGAAGTAAGGTTTAGATATCCATTTTTAACTTTTTTCCCAAATGTTTGCATAAAACTGTGTGTGTGTGTGTGTGTGTGTGTGTGTGTGTGTGTGTGTGTGTGTGTGTGTGTGTGTGTGTATATATATATATGTGAGAAATATTCTATTTGTGTCAATACTGGCACCCTAGGGGTTGATGAAGATGATAATATCCAGATATATTATGTTTTCATGTCAGGTATTGCAATGTGCTTATCTTACAGTGTTTTGACATTGTAGTCAGGCTTTGAAACTTTGCATATGTAGCAGTGCGCTTTTCCTGCTTGACTCGCAAGTTAAAATAGACAACAAAATTCATGTTGTGACATGTAACTGGGTCAATTATGCATTGGATCCTATATTTCTCAAGATTTTAGTGTAACATTGTCAAGAGAAGTGTGAACATTTATGATCTTGAAAGAACATTCCCATTAGAGGCATTCTTAGCCAGGTATGTGCTGTACTAGTCAAAATATCAAGCAGCTACCGTATGAAGGTTTTGGGTATAATTATTCAGTGCTAAAAAACTTACCCTACTAATAAACTCATAGCGGGCATGAAAAATGAACAGAGTTCGTCTTTGTATGGAGAATCACAAAATAGCCAGAAAGTATGTAAATATGCCGAACAGACAGTTCTTTCCATGTCACAGACAGGGACAGCTAAAGTAACTACATTGTCAGAACCTCTACGAGCAACTTTCATACCTCAGGTTCTTGGACAAACACTACATGGACAAAAGTATTGAGACACACCTCTTAATCATTAAGTTCAGGTGTTTCATTTTACCACAGGTGTATAAATACAAGCACTAGCCATGCAGTCTGCGTTTACAAACATTTGTGAAAGAATGGGTCACTCTGAAGACCTCACTGAATTTGAGCGTAGTACTGTAATAGGATGCCACCGTTGCAGCAAGTCAGTTAGTGAAATTTCCTCCCTTCTAGATATTCCACGATCAAATTGTGAGTGGTAATATTGCAAAGTGGAAGCGTTTAGGGACCACAGCAACTCAGTCACGAGGTGGCAGACCACATAAAGTTACAGAGCAGGGACGCCAAGTGCTGAGGTGCAAAGTGAATAAAAGTCTCCAATGCTCTACTGACTCAATAAATGTCGAGTTCCAAACCTCATCTGGCGTTTACATCAGCACAAAAACTGTGCACTGGGAGCTTCATGGCATGGGTTTCTATGGCCGAGCAGCTGCATGCAAGCCTTACATCACCAAGCACAATGCCAAGCGCCGAATAGAGTGGTGTAAAGCACACCGCCATGGTGGATATGTATTCTGTTCAGTGACGAATCTCGCTTCTCTATCTGGCAGTTTGATGAACGAGTCTTGGTTTGGCGAATGCCAGGTGAACTTTACCTGCCTGATTGCATTGTGCCAACTGAAAATTTGGTGGAGGAGGGATAAAGCTATGCGGTTGTTTTTCAGGGGTTGGCCTAGGCCCCTTAGTTCCAGTGAAGGAAATCTGAATGCTTTAGAAGACCAAGACATTCTGGACAACTGTATGCTTCCAACTTTGTGGGAACAGTTTGGGGAAGGCCCTTTTCTGCTCCAGCATGACTGTGCCCCAGTGCACCCCAGTGGTGTGGAAGAACTTGACTGTCCTGCACAGAGCCCTAACCTGTAATGGCCGGAAGGAGGTGAAGGGAAAGTGAGCCCTAATCTACCCACCGCCCTGTCCCTGCCTACTTGCAACGACTCGCCCTAGGCGACGAGGTACAACTGGGCGGCGGTCCCTACGCTGTCTAAGTGCACAGGAAAACAAACAGGGAACATGCAAGGGAAGGGGCAGTAGCCACGGAACGCCACGAGGAAACGGAGCGGCGAACGGACAGTCAGGACCAGGACGAAGTGAGTACACCCAAGCGGGCAAGGAGACAGAAGCAAGCCAGGGGCAAAGCAAAGCAGGTTTAAGCAGAACTGCAGCAAGGCAGAAGCACGGCAGAAGCAGGCTGGAGCAAGCAGCAGTGGGGCCAGGAATCCAAAAGAATTACAAGCACTGAGGGAGAGAACAGGGCAGGTAATAAAGGACAGGGGGCGGAGCTAACTCCGACAGACCAGGCCGCGATAGGCTCTCCCACTCCTGAGCCTGCCACCCTGGTTGGTGGGAGATGGTGTCAGTCGAACAGGTCTGGCCTCAGGTGTGGATTGATTAATCCCAGGAGTATACCTAGATGAAGTACCTGGCAGATCCCTAACAGTACTCCCCCTTTTATGAGGGGCCACCGGACCCTTACTAAGGGGACCCGGTTTAGTGGGGAAGAGAAGGTGGAACCTCCTGATCAATACCCCAGCGTGAACATCACGGGCAGGTACCCAAGTCCTCTCCTCCGGCCCGTATCCTCTCCAATGGACCAGGTACTGGAGGGAGCCCTGGACCATCCTACTGTCCATAATCTTGGCCACCTCGAATTCCACCCCCTCAGGGGTGAGAACGGGAACAGGAGGTATCCTCGAGGGGGACCAGGACGGGGAGCAGCGTTTAAGGAGGGAGGCATGGAAGACGTCATGTATGCGAAATGATGGGGGGAGCTCCAGACGGAAGGATACAGGGTTGAGGACTTCAATGATCTTATAAGGTCCAATAAATCGGGGAGCAAACTTCCTGGACGGGACCTTAAGGCGCAAGTTCCTGGACGACAACCAGACCAAATCCCCGACGACAAACCGGGGGTTAGCAGAACGTCTACTATCCGCCTGAATCTTTTGTGCGCTCTGGGACGCCTCCTAGGTTCTTCTGAACCTGGGCCCAGACGGTGCACAGTTCCCGATGAACATCCTCTACCTCAGGATTATTGGAACAACAAGGGGAGACGGAGGAGAATCTTGGGTTAAACCCGAAATTACAGAAAAACGGGGAGACCCCTGACGAGTTACTGACCCGGTTATTCAAGGAAAATTCAGCAAGGGGAAGGAATGAGACCCAATCGAATTGACAGTCAGAGATGAAACACCTTAAATATTGTTCCAGGGATTGGTTGGTCCTTTCCGTTTGGCCATTAGTTTCGGGATGGAAGGCGGAGGAGAAGGACAGATCAATCTCCAACTTTTTACAAAAAGCTCTCCAAAATAAGGAAACAAATTGTACCCCTCTGTCAGAAACGATATTGACTGGGGCCCCATGGAGACGCAGGATGTGTTTCACAAACAGAGAAGCTAACGTCTTGGCGTTAGGTAGCTTCTTAAGGGGCACAAAGTGGCACATCTTGCTGAAGCGGTCGACTACCACCCACACCACCGACTTGCCCTGAGATGGAGGCAAATCGGTGATAAAATCCATGGAGATATGGGTCCAAGGTCTCTGGGGAATGGGCAAGGAACGTAGTAGGCCCGCAGGTCGGGACCTAGGGGTTTTGGACCTAGCGCAAACCTCACAAGCGGCGACGTAAGCCCTAACGTCTTTAGGCAACCCAGGCCACCAATAGTTTCTGGTAATGAGGTGTTTGGTGCCCAAGATGCCAGGATGACCAGATAGAGCGGAGTCATGGTTTTCCCTGAGTACCCTCAGCCGGTATTGCAGGGGAACAAACAGTTTGTCCCCAGGAACGTTCCCGGGAGCTGCACCCTGATCAGCCGCGATATCAGAAGCTAAATCAGAATCCGTGGCAGAGACGATTATACCAGGGGGTAAAATACAAGCAGGATCCTTCTCAGAAGGAGGATTGGCCATGAAACTACGTGACAGAGCATCAGCCTTCATATTCTTGGACCCAGCCCTATAGGTAACCAAGAAATTAAATCTGGTAAAGAATAGTGCCCACCGAGCTTGTCTAGGATTAAGCCTCCGGGCCGATTCTAGGAAAACCAGATTCTTGTGATCCGTAAGGACCGTTACCTGGTGTCTGGCCCCCTCCAGGAAGTGCCGCCACTCCTCAAAAGCCCATTTAATGGCTAGAAGTTCGCGGTTGCCAATATCATAGTTACTCTCCGTGGGCGAAAACTTCCTAGAGAAGTAAGCACAGGGGCGGAGATGGGTGAGGGAGCTGGTACCCTGGGACAAGACGGCCCCCACTCCCACCTCGGAAGCGTCAACCTCCACAATAAATGGCTCCTCTTGGTTGGGCTGAATCAGCACGGGGGCCGAGATAAAGCACTTCTTGAGGGTCTCAAAGGCCTGGACGGCCTCAGGGGGCCAATGGAGGACATCAGCACCCTTGCGGGTAAGGTCCGTAAGAGGCTTAGCGACGACCGAGAAGTTGGCAATAAATCTCCTGTAATAGTTGGCGAACCCTAAAAAACACTGTAACGCCTTAAGGGAGGCAGGTTGGACCCATTCCGCCACAGCCTGAACCTTGGCAGGGTCCATGCGGAATTCATGAGGAGTGAGGATTTGCCCTAAAAATGGTATCTCCTGTACCCCAAAGACACATTTTTCAGTCTTAGCAAACAGATTATTCTCCCGAAGGACCTGGAGCACCTTCCTGACATGCTCCACGTGGGAGGACCAGTCCTTGGAAAACACCAGTATGTCATCAAGGTACACAACAAGAAAATTACCCAGGTACTCTCTCAGGATTTCATTAATAAAATTCTGGAAGACAGCAGGGGCATTACACAACCCAAAGGGCATGACCAGGTATTCGAAATGACCCTCGGGTGTGTTGAATGCAGTTTTCCACTCATCCCCCTCTTTGATGCGGATAAGGTTATATGCCCCCCGTAGATCGAACTTAGAAAACCATTGGGCTCCCTGAACCTGATTAAAAAGATCCGGAATCAAAGGAAGTGGGTACTGGTTCCTTACGGTGACCTTATTCAGGTTACGATAATCAATGCACGGCCTAAGACCACCATCCTTCTTCCCCACGAAGAAGAAGCCAGCACCTACAGGAGAAGTCGAGGGGCGAATGAAACCCTTGGCCAGGCATTCTTGGATATATTCCCTCATAGCTTTACGTTCAGGACATGAAAGATTAAATATCCTCCCCTTAGGAAGCTTGGCACCAGGCACCAAATCGATAGCGCAATCGTAATCTCTATGGGGGGGCAACACCTCGGAGGCCTCCTTAGAAAACACATCGGCGAAGTCCTGAACAAACTCAGGAAGCATGTTTACCTCCTCCCGGGGAGAAATAGAGTTAACAGAAAGACATGACATAAGACATTCATTACCCCATTTGGTGAGATCCCCAGTATTCCAATCAAACGTGGGATTATGCAACTGCAACCAGGGAAGGCCTAAAACCAGATCAGACGATAATCCCTGCATCACCAGTACAGAGCACTGCTCCAAATGCATGGAGCCAACAAGGAGTTCAAAAACAGGAGTATGCTGAGTAAAATAACCATTAGCAAGGGGAGTTGAGTCGATTCCTACTACAGGGATAGGATAAGGTAAATCAATACAAGGCATCTTTAGAGACATAGCAAATTCCGCAGACATGATATTAGCAGATGACCCTGAATCCACGAAAGCACTGCCCGTGGCAGCCCGGCCAGCAAACGAGACCTGAAAGGGAAGCAAAATTTTATTGCGTTTCACATTAACGGGAAATACCTGTGCGCCCAAGTGACCTCCCCGATGATCACTTAGGCGCGGAAGTTTTCCGGCTTCTTATTCTTGCGCCTGGGACAGGTGTTCAGTAGATGCTTGTCGTCCCCACAGTAGAAGCAGAGACCATTCATTCTGCGAAACTCCCTACGTTGTCGAGGGGACATGGAGGCCCCGAGTTGCATAGGTACCTCCGAGTCCTCCGTGGAGGGGCGAGGAGACGGGACCTCGGGGGGGATCGCAGAAAAGTCAGAGGGGAGCACACTGAAGCGTTCTAGCTGACGTTCCCTGAGACGTCGGTCAAGTCGTACTGCTAGGGCCATAACCTGGTCAAGGGAGTCAGATGAGGGGTAGCTAACCAGCAGATCCTTCAGGGCGTCAGATAATCCTAACCTAAACTGGCACCTTAGGGCCGGATCGTTCCACTGAGAAGCTACGCACCACTTCCTAAAATCAGAACAGTATTCCTCAACCGGTCTCCTACCCTGACGTAAGGTCACCAGCTGACTCTCGGCTAAGGCAGTCCTGTCAGTCTCGTCGTAAATGAGTCCGAGGGCAGAGAAAAAACGATCAACAGAGGAAAGTTCAGGGGCGTCAGGAGCCAAGGAGAAGGCCCACTCTTGGGGCCCTTCCTGGAGTCGGGATATGATGATACCCACCCGCTGGTTCTCGGAACCTGAGGAGTGGGGCTTTAGGCGGAAATACAGTCTGCAACTCTCCCGGAAGGAGAGAAACGTCTTACGGTCCCCTGAGAACCGGTCAGGTAACTTGAGGTCGGGTTCTAGAGGTGAGGTGAGGGGTACTACTAAAGCAGCGTCACCCTGATTGACCCTTTGGGCCAGGGCCTGGACCTGTAGGGAGAGGCCCTGCATCTGCTGGGCCAGGGTCTCAAGGGGGTCCATGATAGCGTCAGCGTAGGAGAAATGGTAGACTAGGTAAGGGCTTGTAATTATGTAATGGCCGGAAGGAGGTGAAGGGAAAGTGAGCCCTAATCTACCCACCGCCCTGTCCCTGCCTACTTGCAACGACTCGCCCTAGGCGACGAGGTACAACTGGGCGGCGGTCCCTACGCTGTCTAAGTGCACAGGAAAACAAACAGGGAACATGCAAGGGAAGGGGCAGTAGCCACGGAACGCCACGAGGAAACGGAGCGGCGAACGGACAGTCAGGACCAGGACGAAGTGAGTACACCCAAGCGGGCAAGGAGACAGAAGCAAGCCAGGGGCAAAGCAAAGCAGGTTTAAGCAGAACTGCAGCAAGGCAGAAGCACGGCAGAAGCAGGCTGGAGCAAGCAGCAGTGGGGCCAGGAATCCAAAAGAATTACAAGCACTGAGGGAGAGAACAGGGCAGGTAATAAAGGACAGGGGGCGGAGCTAACTCCGACAGACCAGGCCGCGATAGGCTCTCCCACTCCTGAGCCTGCCACCCTGGTTGGTGGGAGATGGTGTCAGTCGAACAGGTCTGGCCTCAGGTGTGGATTGATTAATCCCAGGAGTATACCTAGATGAAGTACCTGGCAGATCCCTAACATAACCTCAACCTCATTCAACACCTTTGGGATGTACTAGAATCGTCCAACATTAGTGTCTGACCTCACAAATGCTCTTTTGGATGAATGGGCAAAAATATTCCACAGACACACTCCAAAATCTTGTAGAAAGCCTACCCAGAAGAGTGGAGGCTGTCTTAGTTGCAAAAGGTGGACCAACTCCATATTAATGCCTATGGATTTAGAATGGGATGTCATAAAAGCTCCTGCAGGTATAATGTGTAGGTGTCATAATACTTTTGTCCATATAGTGTATGTGTCTGACATATGGGGAGAGGGATTTTGTTGTTATGTGCAGACACACCTGAATTTATAGCTGTTGAGTAAACTATAGGTTTTAAAGGAGTTATCTGACTTGTGATAAAAACACAAAAATAATTGGTATTCACCTCTTCTTTCCCCCGGCAATCCAGCTGTACGACACGTGACTGCTGAGCTCCCTGATTGGCTGCAGCGGTCACATGTTGACCGATTGCAAACGAAGACCGGGAGGACCACCGGAGCATCAGCGCTGAGTCGCTGGGGAAAGAAGAGGTAGGTAATGATTCTTTTTTCGTTTTATCCGATTTGCGGGTGTTTTTAGAAAAAAAATTCACAAATCAGATAACCACTTTAAGTCAGATAATTTTTCTTTTACCCTTTCTAAGGCCCTGTTCACATCCCAGCGTACATGCTAAATGTGTCCAAACGGTTACATTAGCCCGACAAAGGCAAAAAGTGTGTCCCTTTGGCCTATTTTGATCTGGTATATGTCAGTACACCACAAAATAAGGTATGGAATAGCGTTGTTGACTACATTATTCCATTCAACGAAATCTAGTAAAAACATGTATACCATGCAGTACATGTTTTTTTTTACGTGGGAGCCTATGGTTGATAGATAAGACTGTATGGCATCTATCACAGGCATCCATTTAACGTATATGTCAATCGGATTCCATAGCCTTTGGTGGATGGATGCCATTGTTAGACATCTGTCATAGCCTACGTTTAACGTATATGTCAGGAGCTTTTACCGGCATATACGCTAAACATATGGCTAAAAAAACTTAATGTGAAAGAAGCCTAACTCATCCTATTTCTAAATTAAAACAAACTTAATAAAATTCAAAAAATATTTTATTCCAAAATTGGACAGGCATTCCCACCAAATGTCAAGCGTAGTTTCAGGATCATCATAACAACATAATTTATGTTAATCGTGTGCGATTTTGTCTGCACCCGGTCAGGAGCAGGTCTGCCCTAATAGCGTGTGGAAATTCTGGGTAATCGAAGGGGATCGTGAGAGGACCAGGTCGGTGTGAAAACATGTGTTGAGTAAGGAAGGAAAACAAAGGGCATGTCTGTGTAGTCTGTCGAGCCATGTTAGTGACACCAGTGCCAGGGGAGACAGTTCATTCTTTAAGCATACCCATTGTTCAGTAGTTGAGGATCTAAACCAGTCTGCAACTCTCATGAGAATACCTGATGGTGTTGTTAAAAATTAGGGACCTCTATGTCGCCTGATGACTTAGTGACACAATAATGTCATGCGTGGTCTAGTAGTGCCCTAGATTATTCACGGTCCTAGTTATGCTACCGAAAAGAACGATAGGACAGGTATGGAAACTGTCTAAAATATGTATAGGAAACTTGACAGAACATCTATTTTAATAGCATTTATACAGCCAAACGAAGATAAATGTCTCATATTCATCTAGATCCATAAAGCGTATAATTCATATAGTACAGGTCAAACATTTCTGTGGGAATATGGACTCTCAAGTGCTTGAGTGATCTAGACTTCCATTTGAATAGAAATGTCAAGAAGAGGTGGTTGACCATTTCAGGGTCAAATTAAATTTTGAGAGCTTTGGATTTTGAATAATACGTGATGCTTGAGGACCAGTATTTGATTTTTTTATTTCTTGTGCATACTATAGATTTCTTTGGGATATAGAAATCACCAATGTCACTCTCACACACAAACATCAGAAGGCTAATAGTGAGTCATCCTCTATTTTACAATGTAAAACATATTTTTTCTTTAGAAATACCTTTCTCATTAGACCTCTGCACTGGGTTCTAAGTGCCCCAAGCTAGTGTTCCCCACTTAATAAATTAACTATTGGGAGGAGATTGCCGGTCAGGATTCCTGCTCCTTACTGCCCCATGCAAATCACGTTTGTGCATGTTTTAGTGGGTTTTTTTACACTAATATAGGGCTTTGCTTGGCATACCTGCCAAATCTATAAGCAATTATATCAGATATCTCTTTCCTTGACTTCATTAACTGTTAGCCATAATCATCAACATTAAAAGAAAAAAAATGCTGGAAATAAATCACACTGTGTGTAATGAATCTATATAATATATGAGTCTCACTTTTTGAATTGAATTACTAAAATTAATTTACTTTTTGATAATATTCTAATTCATTGAGAAGGACTAGTATATAAAAAATGTTGAGGGGTATAAAAAAAACAGCAATTTCACCATAGTTTTTTGAGTTTTGCTTTTACGGTGTTCACCATGCAGTATAAATGACATGTTTATTTTGTTCTATGGGTTAGTACAATTACGGCGATGTGGACCTCACAAAATGCTAAGAATGAACTAAAATTCTAGACCATGTATCTTCCTTTTCTAATTTTAAAATAACATTTAGAAATGTATATGTAGTGTATAGGAGTTACACTACTTTTTGCAAATCTGACATGTGTTACTTTATGTGGTAATAACTCCAGAATGCTTTTGCCTATCCAAGCGATTCTGAGATTGTTTTCTCGTGACATGTTGTACTTAATGATACTGAAAAAATTTGGTCGTTAAATTCAATATTTATTTGTAAAAAACACCAAAATTTAGAGAAAATTGTAATGTATCTGCTTGTAAAACAGATCGTAATACCACACAAAATAATTACTAGTTAACATTTCCTATATGTCTACTTTATATTTGCATTGTTTTTTGAACGTCCTTTTATTTTTCTAGGACGTCACAAGGCTTAGAACTTTAGCTGCAATTTCTCGCATTTTCAATAAAATTTCAAAAGGCTGTTTTTTCAGGGACCAGTTCAGTTCTGAAGTGGCTTTGAGGGCCTTATATATTAGAAAGTCCCCATAAATCACCCCATTTTAAAAACTGCACACCTCAAAGTATTCAAAACAGCATTAAGAAATTATTTTAACCCTTTAGGCATTTCACAGGAAATAAAGCAAAGTAGAGGTGAAATTTACAAATTTCTATTTTTTTTTACGAAATTCATTTGTAATACAGTTTTTTCTGTAACACAGAAGGTTTTACGAGAGAAACGCAACTCAATACTTATTGCCCAGATTCTGCAGTTTTTAGAAATATCCCACATGTGGCCCTAGTGTGGTAATGGACTGAAACACCGGCCTCAAAAGCAACGGAGCACCTGGTGGATTTTGGGGCCTCTATTTTATTAGAATATTTTTTAGGCACCATGTCAGGTTTGAAGAGGTCTTGTGGTGCCAAAACAGTGAAAATCCCCTAAAAGTGACCCCATTTTGGAAACTACACCCCTCAAGGAATTTTTTAAGAGGTATAGTTAGCATTTTTAGCCCACAGATTTTTTGCTAAATTTATTGGAACTGGTCTGTGAAAATGTTTTCGTTTTTACAAGGAATAAAGGAGAAAAAGCACCCCAACATTTGTAAAGCAATGTCTCCCAATTACGGCAATACCCAATATGTGGTAATAAAGTGCTGTTTGGACCCACGGCAGGGCTCAGAAGGGAACGAGGGCCATTTGGATTTTGGAGCGCAGATTTAGCTGGAATTGTTTTCGGTGCCATGTCGTGTTTGCAAAGCCATGGAGGGACCATAACAGTGGAAACTCCCCAAAAGAGACCCCATTTTGGAAACTACACCCCTCAAGGAATTTTTCCAGGTGTATAGTTAGCATTTTGACCCTACACGTTTTTTGCTGAATTTATGGGAACTATGCAGTGAAATTGAAAATCGAAATTTTTTCTAATAAAATGTCGTTTTAGCTCAGATTCTTTCATTTTTACAATAGATAAAGGAGAAAAAACACCCCAATATTTGTAAAGCAAACTCTTCTGAACACAGCAATACCCCATATGTGGTAATAAACTGCTGTTAGGACACTTGTCGAAAGTTAGAAAGGACAGCGCGCCATTTGACTTTTGGAGCTTAAGTTTTGCTGGAATGGTTTGCGGCTCCATGTCACATTTGCAAAGCCACTGAGGGGCCAAAATAGTGCAAACCCAGCAAACGTGACCCCATTTGGGAAACTATACCCCTCGTGGAATTTATCTAACGGTATAGTGAGCATTTTGACCCCACAGTTTTTTTGCTGAATTATTGGGATTATGCAGTGAAAATTAAAATCTACATTCTTTCCACTAAAATGATGAATTTTTTTCATTTTCACAAGCAATAAAGCAGAAAAAGCACCCCAACAATTGTAAATCAATTTCTCCCGAGTACGGCAATACCCCATATGTGGTCATAAACTGATGCTTGTATACACCGCAGGGCTCAGAATGGCAGGAGTGCTACTTGGCATGTAGATTTCCGTTGATTGTTTTTTGGCCGCCATGTCGTATTTGCAGAGCCCCTGAGGTACCCGTACAGTAGAAACCCCTGAGAAGTGACTCCATTTTGGAAACTTTACCCCTCAGGGTAATCATCTAGGGGTGTACTGAGCATTTTGATCCCACAAGTGTTTCATAGATTGTATTAGAATGAGGC